>NC_086448.1:287590570-287753070 GCF_028390025.1 Pseudophryne corroboree
GCCAGAGATAAGGGAATATGTCCTGAGAAATGTAGTCTTTGTAAAACGTAAACAAGGGCACATTGAAGAATTTTTCTCGCAAAGATGAGTTGTTTTGGAGATCAAGCAGCTCCATTTGTACTGAGCCTGGCATATTGGCAGCATTGACAGTAAAAGGCACAGAAAATAAATCGAAAAAAGACTGTTGATTACGGAAATCACTAAATCTGTCTTCAAACTCACTTCGCATCATGCTTAATTTTGTAGCGTAATCACCAGGAGACAAACAGTTGGACTCACCGAGAAGCTTAAAATGTGTAAAGTCTTTTTTCGTGAGTTGTGCCTCCCAAAGTTTGAGCTTTTCTACAAAAGTTTTAATGTGATCAAACAGAGCGTGCACCAGCTGATCCTTGGATTGTAGCCGCGTATTTAGGTCATTCATATGCAAGGAGATGTCGGTCACAAAGGCAAAATCTGAAATCCACTTTGGATCATTAAATTCTGCAATCGGCTTCCCCTTGGTTTGCATGAACTCTTCTATTTCACTTCTTAAGTCAAAGACTCTCTTAAGTACCTTCCCTCTGCTCAACCAACGCACCTCACTATAATAAACCACGTCGCCGTGATCCGCTTGGCACTCTTGTGTCAAAAATTCTTGGAATTGACGATGATTCAATCCTCGTGCCCTAATAAAGTTGACTACAGACACAATAACTTTCATTACATTCTCAAATCCAATCGTTTTCGCACACAAATTCTCCTGGTGGATTAAACAGTGGTACTGGATGAGATCTTTTCCTTCTAGTTCCGGTTCTTTTTTTAAAAGTGCAACAAACCCTTCATTCCTTCCCACCATAGCAGGGGCACCATCAGTTACCACTCCCACAAGGTTGGATAAGCTGAAGTCGAAACGCTGGAGTGTTTTCTTGGTGGCTTCCAGAATATCAGTGCCTTTCGTCGTTCCCTTCATAGGTACAAGCGCTAGCAGCTCTTCTGTCACATTGAAGTGTTGATCAATGCCACGGACAAAGATAGCCAGTTGTGCTGTATCCTTCACATCTGTGCTCTCATCTAAAGCAAGTGAATATGACTTAAATGCGTACAGCCGTTTTTTTAAAGTTCCTTCAATGTCATTGGCAAGTTCTTCGACACGTCGTGCTACAGTTACACCAGACAAACTCAATTTTTTAAACAGTTCGTTATTCTTTGGATAGAGAATTTCCCCAGCAGCGATGAGACACTCTTTTACGAACTCACCGTCCAAGAAGGCTTTTGTTTTTTTAGCAATTTTTTCAGCTATTACATAACTTGCTTTGACGCACGCTTCACTCTCTTCCATATGCCTTTTAAAAGTACCCTGCTGGCGTTTTAGATCTTTTTGGAGATCGTTCACTTTATCCACACGAGGTTGCCCTTGAAGGTGATTGAACTTGGACGCATGTTTTGTCTCATAGTGTCGCTTTATATTGTATTCTTTTAATACTGACAATGACTCACGACAAACTAAACACACTGGCTTATCGTCAATCTCCACAAAAAAGTACAAATTGGTCCACCTTTGATTAAAAAGCCGGGAACATTCACTTGTTTTATGCTTTTTACTTGTAGACGCCATGGCAAAGCAGATGAACCTAAACAATGATCCCACTGTTCACGACTGAGTGACTGTAGAATAAAATCTGCTTCTATTTATAGCTGACTATAGAAAAAATAAGTAATAAAGACTCAATGAAGTATACACTCCAGCCCGTGTGTGCTTGTAGGACAGATTTGTATGAGAAGTACTCCTCAGATCCCTGTGAGCTTGCCTTTAAAATTCCCCTGTCACCAGCTCACAATGGAAGCTGCCATTTTGAAGCATGAAACAAAATCCAACTCAACACTAGTTCTTTGGTATGGAGGCTTCTGGCGTGTAGCTTTATGTCAAGCTAAAAACAATCAATAAAGAAATGTAAGCATATATAAAATAATCCTGATAGGTTACTGGGGCATATAGCATGGGTACAGCCACAGAATACATTCTATAGATGGGACAATATATATATATATATATATATATATATATATCCAAAATGAGGCACTCAAGGAGACATGCAGCAGATAAAAACGCTGTATTTCAAGATGTAGGTCTAACCTAACGTTTTCAGGGTCTCCCCCTTCCTCAGGACCTCAATACAGACCACAACAGACACACACACAAATCCAATTTAAATACCCCCCGCACACTGACTTACCCGCCACCTTGATTCCTGCTTGCGTCACCTGCCTGTACAGCTGGAAACATCACGTGTCTCTGTCATTACAGAGCTGGTAACCAGGGAAAACGCATAGCATGCGTTCCACCAGGGATCCAACTTCCGCGTTCGAGAGACCAGCCACGGAGTTCCGCTCTGACGGCTGACAATCGCTGGGGACAATATAGGTGGGGGCTATAATATAAACAAAACACCAATGAAAATAGTTACAGAAATAATAAAAAGAGCATAGATAGCAGTAGTTAATACAGAGAAATACCAACCGAGATTAACTGAACACTTTTTGCCAGACTGATAACATTGTCAATATTCACCAGACCCATCGATGGTGTTACTCCTACACCTTAGTCATGGGTGAGTGAGTAAGTAAGGTGTAGGAGTAACACCGAAACAGCTGTCGGGTGTGCTGTGAATCTGTTTGGCATTATGATCGGACCTTTCTTATGATGACACTTGTGGCTAAGTACCCCTTCTACATTTTGAATATTCTATCTACCGGTCTATGCCTGTTTTTATGCACATATAAATGTACTTTTGTGCTACTAAAATACTTTTGCATGATAAATGGATGTTTGCTGGCCTTTTTTTAAATATATATATACACACACACAATGTATCATAGGTGGTAGAAACACATCTCAGAAATCACAGCCCCCATTATTCCCATCCCCACCCCCATACACAGACATTACATCTGCCATTGTCATTCCCACCCCAGCACCCACCACATATACAGGAATCACAGCCCCCATTATTCCCAACCCCACCCCCATACAGACATTAAATCTGCCATTATCATTCTCTCCCCAGCTCCACCACCACATAGGGCCTATAATCCATATATAGTCCAGAATAGGACTGGACTTATATGGCTGTACCACTGGACTTATTCGGCTATATCACTGGACTGGACTTATACGGCAGTACCACTGGACTTATACGGCTGTACCACTGAACTTATACGGCTGTATCAATGGACTGGACTTATACGGCAGTACCACTGGACTTATATGGCACTACCACTGGACTTATACGGCTGTATCACTGAACTGGACTCATACGGCAGTATCACTGGACTGGTGGGTATAATGTGGGCATGCTTTCACAATATTGCTGCTGTCTGTCTGTGATGGGGGGAGGGAGGGTATGATAGCGCCTATGTCAAGACATAGGTGCTATCATACCCTCCCTCCTCCCCATCACAGACAGACAGCAGCATTGTCAAAGCATGCTCCCTGCCATCTCGGCTCTTAATACTTAATACACCCCCTGCTGGGTCCCTCGCCACGCCCCCTGCCCTCAATACTAATTTATTCACTGCCATGCTCAGGCTGCCGCACCCCCGTCCCCGCCGCTCCCGCACGCCGGGTTCCTGCACTGCCCCCTGCCCTCAACACTTATACACTTTTATTCTCCTGCCGCAGCCCCCCCCCCCCCCCCCGCGCCGGGTCCCCGCCGCACACAGCCATGCTCAGGCTGCATACATGCTGCCGCACCCCCTCCGCTCCCGCCCGCCGGGTTCCCGCACTGCCCCCTGCTCTCAATGGTAACTTGCCGCACCCCCCCCAGCCGGGTCCCCGCCGCTCTCACCCACCTATTCAACACTGCAGGCGGAGGGAGACACAGGGAGGGAGACACAGTAAGGGTGACCAGACCACTGACCAGCCTAAGAGGAGCTACTCCCCTTCTTCACAGGCAACCAGTGACAGTGCGGGGGAGTCACATGACTCCGGGAAAGGGAAAAAAATTATTTTATTTTTTTTGTGTTCATATGTGCGCTGCGGGCGGGCGCGTCGGCGGGCCATGGAAACCATAGCAGCGGGCCACCTGTGGCCCGCGGGCCACGGGTTGAAGACCCCTGCTCTAGATCTATGTGTAAACCTTTCGTGTCCAGATGCCTCATATGTACATGTGATTTTTATTTTTTTATTTTTAATAAATTTGCAAAAATCTCAAAGAAAACTTTTTTTCACGTTGTCATTATGGGGCATTGTGTGTAGAATTTTGAGGGGAAAAATGTATTTATTCTATTTTGGATTAAGGCTGTAACATAACAAAATGTGGAAAAAGTGAAGTGCTGTGAATACTTTCCAGAAGCATTGTAAATGTCATGGCATGTTGGTATTTCAACAGGGGTATATGACAGTCAGTTGAAATGGCTGTCAGATTTGCCAACACACCATGATATGTATTTGTCTCTTATGTGAATAAATACCTAAGCCGAATGCGAGTGCTGGTCTTCTACTTTATCTGTCTGGATGAGGTGAGTGCTATATCCATTGCTTCTGCACCATGCAACATTGATTTTGACTGTCCATAAAACATTTGAGTGCCTTCTCATACCAATTTTGTATATATATGCAGCAGGTAAAATAAGTATTGAACATATCAACATTTTTCTCAGTAAATATATTTGTAATGGGGATATTATAATGAAATTTTCACCAAATTTCAGCAAAAATCCATGCCATCCACACATGAACACGCTTACTGAAATTTCATGACTGAAGTTACAAATAGGACAGTGAGTAGAACTGCAAGTGCAATACTCTGCTGAGGCTTTTTCACAGTGGGACATGCTGAAAACTGTGCTGCCTCACACACAGAAGCAAATCCAAGTGGTGCTTTGTCTGCATGATTTTGGAAATATGTACAGTTAAAGGGCCAGACCCACCCTTTTGGAAACCATTACGGATACAAGTCCTGTGTGAAAGTGGCTACAAAATTGCTGGAAAATCCTGACAACATGGAGGGCACAATTAAGGCCTTGCTACAAGTGACAGCAGTGCAGCAGGAAGCCACCAGGGTAAAGCAAGAAGACACAAGGCAACATCAATCGGAGGTGGAGGAGATAAGGAGGCAACAGCACCAGGACTGTGAGATTCTTAAAGAGATGGTGCAGTATCTCGCAGCACAGCCTGGAAATGCTTCCCCAAATGTCCCAACCAGTTCCACCTCCATATGGACAAGTAATTTTCTTAAAAAATGAGAGACTGATGTAAAGGGTTATCTGACCACCTTTGAGAGGATGGCCGAGCGGGAGAGTAGGCCTAAAGCCCAGTGTGCTGGCCTGCTGGCACCCTTTCTCTCAAGCGAGCCTCAAAAAGCTTATTTTGATTTAAGCATTGTAGATGCTTTGATCCTGTGAAACCTGGTAAGACTGCTCTGTGGGAAAATGGTCCTGGACTATTAAGAGAACTCAAAAATTAAGAGACTGAGTGCTTGATCCAAAGGTGGGCCAGGAAGGCTTCAACCACCTAAAGGACTTGACAGACATGTGATTAAATGTTTTAAGTGTGGTATGCCAGGATATGTTGTTGCTAATTGCCCAGTTGTTCAAGAACCCATGCAATGTAATGCTGTCTTTGAATGTAGCAGAATGTTTTAATTTGCCAGTTTAGCCTGTACTTTTCCACCTTTGGCTGAGTCCGAAAAACAAATGTGTGAAATATTTATGAAAGGTAACCGTAAAGAGGCATTGTTAGACTTGGGAACTTAATTACCCTTGTGAAAAATGGGTTGGCAAATATTTTAAAGTTCCAGTGAACAACTGATGGTGTAACTTACATACATGGTGACACTCACCACTATCATACTGCTGAAGTGAATATTGAGACTCCTTGTGGTTCAGCTATTGTTAATGTGGGAGTGGTCCATTTCTTAGTACATGATGCTATAATAAGGACTTTCCCCATTTTTGGAAATTATGGAAAATCCGTATGGTCACAGGTGTGAATGGTATAGAGTCAGTAGACCAAATAGGTAATTGATGGCCACAGGTGTGACCTCAAACCCTTGTCCTTTTGCTATTATGGCTGAGGAAGTAAATTAGGTACCTCTTCCAGGAGAAAGAGAAGCTGTAGATGGTGCTGAAAGTATGCATCATCATTAAGTAAGAAAGGATCTGTTTGCATCAGAACAGTTATGGGACCCCACCATGTTAAGAGCCAGAGAAAATGTGAAAGTTATCAATAGGGAACCAGTAGATGCTGATAATAGACTTATGAACTCACACATGGCCCTCCACAATGAGCTCTTCTACCAAATGACTAAAAGGGGTGACAATGTGGTAGAACAGCTCATGGTTCCCAAACCATATAGGAGAACAATGTTGGATCTAGCTCATTGTCACATAACAGAAGGACACTTAGGGGCTGAAAAGATCACTGAGAGGAGTTTGCAAAGATTCTTTTTGCCCTGGGTGTATAAAGATGTGTCTGAATATTGTTCTTCCTGCCCGAGTGCCAGTATCATACTCCAAGACCCTATTTCCAAAGCCCCCTAGTAGCCATGGCTGTTATAGAGGTCCCCTTTGACAGAATTGCCATGGATCTGGTTGGGCTCTTGTTAAGGTCTGTTTGGGGTCATCAGTGTATTCTTGTAGTAGTGGATTATGGTACTCAATATCCTGAGGTAACCCCTTTGCATAATATGTCAACCAGTCAATAGCTATAGAGCTGGTGCATGTAGGGTGGCCAATCCCGGGATCGGGATCCCGGGATTTGGGGCCAAAATTGCCGGGATTTCAATCCTGGGATTGGAGCTTCCAATCCCGGGATTTTGGCATTGAGCTGCGCATGCGTGGTTTCTCTTTCTGCCGGGTAGCGCTGAGTATCTTGAGCACTCTGCTCAGAAGCTGCACGGCCGTGCACGGCGCCGCGTGATGTCAGCGGTCACTGCGCACACAGCCCCGCGCCGGGACGTCCCTCCAGCCTTACCAGCCCGCCATCTGCACAGCACAGCCCCGCGCTGGGACGCCCCTACAGCCATGCCAGCCGCACAGCGCAGCCCTGCGATGGGACGCCCCTTCACTCATGCCAGCCGTCTGTGCACTGCTGCCCTGCCAAGATCAGTATTGGGTTGGCCCGGCCGGCCCTGGACTGGAGACTATAGATAGGATGGAGTCGGGACCCTGAGGGATGAGAGGAGGAGGGATCCCTGCTTCTGCCTGCAGTGACCAGCACCACACCGCTCACCCCCACGTTCAGTAAGACAGTGCCCGCTGCCTGGGTCCTGCTTCCATCACACTGTGGGCACCCCCCTGTTGCTGCTCTTTTGGGAACAAAAAAAAAGACTGGCACTGGAGTCACACTGGAAGAGGGCAAGTCAGTGAAATTATTTTATTCCAAGGGAGTGCAATGGTGCAGCATGACAATTTTATTTACTGTGGGGCTGGCCATGTATATTTAATTTGATTCTTGTGGTGTGTAGGGGTGGCTGGGACAGGGTTCGACTGGGGGCCCTGAAAGTTATTTTATTCCTGTGGGGGTCTGGGGTAAGTGTGGGCCATGAATGTTAATTTATTCCTGTGGGTACTGTTGGGGCCTGGCTGAGACCATGAAAATTATATTTTTTTCCTGTGGGCCTTTGTTGGGCCAAGAATTTTTTTTATTTTATTTTTTAATACCTGTGGTGTTGGGGCTCCAGTCTGAGCCCTAACACCACAGGAATAAAATATCATTCATGGCCCAACACAGGCCCACAAGAAAAAATATATATAGTTTTAGATTTTTGTATGGGCCTGTGCTGCACTGGGCCATAAATGCTGTTTTATTCTGTGATGTAGTTGGGGCACGGCTAGGGTTGCCACCTCATCCCCTTAATTCTGGACACACATTAATTTCACAGGTTCTGTGGCTGGATGACTTAAAGACTCCATTTCACCTGCTTTTAAACAGCCACAGAACCTGTGTAATTATTGTGTGTCCAGAATTAAGGGGATGAGGTGACAACAACCCTAGGCACGGCCGTGGGTCTCTGAAGAGTTATTATTTTTCTGTGGACCTGTGCTGCTGGTCCGTAAATGTTATGTTATTCCTGTGGATAATAATACTATATTGTGTGCTGCTGACGCAGTGACAGCCTGGAGTGCTGACTGCCAGATAGTAATAGTCAGACTCAGGCCAAGGAGTGTGGGTCCACGCCATTCTGTTAAGTTTGACTTTTAAAGGCAAATAGGGGCAGATGTAATAAGCCTTGGAGAGAATGGACAGATATAAAGTACCAATCAGCTCCTAACTACCACATTATTACTCTCCAAGGCTTAGTACATCTGCCCTATATCCTTTAGAATGTAAGCTCTCACTAGCAGGGCCCTCAACCCTCATGTGCATATCCTTCTCTTACTTAAACCATCTTCGATGGCACAAATCCTGCGGGTTTTCTGCCACCCTGATACTTATTTCAGTGTCATCTGATGCTGTAGCTATGTTATATACCCTTTACTTGTCCTATACTGTCATCAACTGTAAACTGCTGTTTTCCTGTTTTTAATATTTGTTTATGTACTCTGTAATTGGGTGCTGCGGAACCCTTGTGGCGCCATATAAATAAAGGCTAATAATAAAATAATAATAGCCTTTAATACTTGCTGCTGTGCTCAGTGTCTGATTTAGATATTTGATAGTCTGGCTCCTATCAAGGTCCATTCACCATTCTGTTGATACTTGAATAATTTAAGCTTGCCTTTTAAGGATTTAATACCTGTATTTTCTATTTTTATAAGGTTAATAAAAGCAAGTAATTTTCACACCTTTTTATTTATACTGTTTATTCATTTTTATCTTAGAAAAAGTACAGAATAAATAATATTTTCATTGACCAACTCAATCCTGGGGATCCCGGGAATCCTGGGATTGAGTATTTTTCAATCCCGGGATTGAAAAACCGGTTCAGGATTGGCCTCCCTAGGTGCATGTCTTTAGTAGGGTGGGAATTCCAAAAGAAATATTGCCTGACCAAGATAACACTTTTTGCCTAGAATTATGAAGGAAATATGCAAATTGTTTAAAGTTACTCACCTGAGAACCTCAGTTTATCATCCTCAAAAAGATGGGTCGGTAGAGATAAGGAAAGGAAAAAATAGGATTTTGGTTACCTACCGGTAAATCCATTTCTCGTAGTCCGTAGAGGATGCTGGGGTCCACATTAGTACCATGGAGCATAGATGGGTCCACCAGGAGCCATTGGCACTTTAAGAGTTTGAGAGTGTGGGCTGGCTCCTCCCTTTATGCCCCTCCTACCAGACTCAGTCTAGAAACTGTGTCCGAGGAGACGGACATCTTTGAGAGAAGGATTTAACACAGATAGTGGCGAGATTCATACCAGCTCACACATACAAGGCACATCAAGCTAACCAGCTTGAAAAACTCAGCAACTGCTGTAACATTACTTACCAAGTAACAATGCAGTACATAACTAAACAAAGTTGTACTAAACCAGATAACGGTTGCAGGAAAACGAAGCGCTGGGAAGGCACCCCCACCATCCTCTACGGACTACGAGAAAAGGATTTACCGGCAGGTAAGCAAAATCCTATTTTCTCTTACGTCCTAGAGGATGCTGGGGTCCACATTAGTACCATGGGGATGTACCAAAGCTCCCAGAATGGGAGGGAGAGCGCGGAGGATCCTGCAGAACTGATTGACTGAATTTCAGATCATCAGTGGCCAAAGTATCGCACTTGTAAAACTTTGCAAACGTGTACGACCCAGACCAAGTTGCAGCTAGGCAAAGTTGCAGTGCCGACACACCCCGGGCAGCCACCCAGGAAGACCCCACCTTACGAGTAGAGTGGGCCTTAACAGATCTCAGACACGGCAGTCCTGCCGTAGAATAAGCATGCTGGATAGTGAACCAAATCCAGTGAGAAATAGTCTGTTTAGAAGCAGGACACCCAATTTTCTTGGGATCATATAGAACAAACAGAGAGTCCGACTTTCTGTGACGAGAAGTTCTCTTCACATATATCTTCAGAGCCCTTACAACATCCAAGTACTTTGATGTGATTGAGGAGTCAGTAGCCACTGGCACCACAATAGGTTGGTTGATATGAAATGCCAACACAACCTTCGGAAGAAACTGCTGACGTGTCCGGAGCTCAGCTCTATCTTCGTGGAAGATCAAGTAAGGGCTTTTACAGGATAAAGCCGCCAATTCGGACACGTGTCTAGCAGAAGCTAAGGCCAACAACGTGACCGCCTTCCATGTAAGAAATTTTACCTCAACCTCCTGTAGAGGCTCAAACCAATCCGACTGGAGGAACTGCAGCACCACGTTAAGGTCCCAAGGTGCCGTAGGCGGTACAAAGGGAGGTTGGATGTGCAGAACTCAGTTTAAAAAAAAGTCTGAACCTCAGGGAGGGCAGCCAATTGTTTCTGGAAGAAAATGGATAGGGCCGAAATCTGGACCTTCACAGATCCCAACCTCAGGCCCATATCCACACCTGCCTGCATGAAGAGGAGAAAACGTTCGAGTTGAAACTCCACCGTAGGAAACTTCTTGGATTCACACCAAGAGACATATTTCTTCCAAATACGATGGTAATGTTTAGACGTTACCCCTTTCCTAGCCTGTATCAGGGTAGGAATTACCTTCTTCGGCATGCCCTTCCGAGCAAGAATCAGGCGCTCAACGTCCATGCCGTCAAACGTAGCTGCGGTAAGTCTTGATAGGCAAACGACCCTTGCTGCAGCAGGTCCTCCCGAAGAGGAAGAGGCCTTGGTTCTTCTTGCAGTAGATTCAGAAGGTCCGCGTACCAAGCCCTTCTTGGCCTGTCTGGAGCAATGAGGATCGCTTGAACCCTTGTTCTCCTTAGGAGCTTTAGGATTCTTGGGATGAGTGGGAGTGGTGGAAACATGTACACTGACTGGAACACCCACGGAGACACCCACGGTACACTAGATTCTACAGGGAATAACATCGGGGTGTAGCGTTGGATCTTGATACGAGGCACCAACAGGCTAAAGCTTTGACTGTTCCCAGGATGCATTGCACCGCCTCCTCTATAACCCCTCCTCCAGGCACTGGAGCTCAGTTTCGATAACCAGTCCAATGCAGTAGCAGGCAAAAGAGACGGTAGATGTTAATCACATAGAACCACATTCTCACGAGAGGAGAAGGGACTAGCGGCTAATGCCATACAAACCAAAAGAAGCTAAGTGCATCAGGGGCGGCACCCTGTGGAATCCAGTGTACCTCGCAGAAAGAAATTTAACTATGGTAAGTCTACCATAAATCTCCTTTTCTGCAGCGAGGTATACTTGTATTCCACAGGGAATAACATTGGGGATGTCCTAAAGCAGTTCCACATGGGTGGGGACGCAATGTAGTGAGTACAAGAACCCGGCGTCCAAAGGAAGCCTCCTGGGAGGCGGCAGTATCAAAGGCATAGAACCTGATGAACGTGTTCACAAAGGACCACGTAGCCGTCTTGCACAATTGTTCTGCGGACGTGCCTCAGCGGGCCACCCAAGAAGGTCCAACAGACCGAGTAGAATGTGCTTTGATAGCAGCAGGAGCTGGGAGACTAGCCTGCGCATAAGCTTGTGCAATCACCATTCTAATCCATCTGTCCAAGGTTTGCTTATTCGCAGGCCAGCCACGTTTGTGAAAACCAAAAAGTACAAAAAGGGTATCTGACCTCCTGAGGGAGGCAGTCCTCTCTACGTAAATACGGAGAGCCCGTACCACATCCAAAGACCGCTCTTTGGAGGACAAACCAGGAGAGATAAAGGCTGGAACCACAATCTCCTGGTTAAGATGAAAAGATGACAACACCTTAGGTAGATAACCAGGGCGAGTCCTAAGAACTGCTCGGTCACGGTGAAAAATCAGAAAAGGTGGACGACAGCACAAAGCGCCTAAGTCCGACACCCTCCTAGCAGAGTCAATAGCCAGCAGAAACATGACCTTAAGCGTAAGGTATTTAAGGTCCACAGACTCAAGAGGTTCAAATGGGAACTTTTGTAGGGCATTCAAAACAACAGACAGATCCCATGGAGCCACAGGAGGGACATAGGGAGGCTGAAACCGTAAAACCCCTGAGTGAAAGTATGAATGCCAGGAAGAGATGCAATTTTCCTCTGAAACCACACCGACAAGGCAGAAATATGAACCTTGAGGGAGGCCAGACGAAGGCCTCCCTCAAGGAAGGAAACATCTGATCCTGTCCTGAAGTTTCAGGACTTTCTCTGGAGACAAAAACAATCGTTGATTGTGTGTGTCCAGGAGTGCCCCCAGGTGCACCATGCTACGAGCAGGGACCAGCGAGGACTTTTTCCAGTTGATGAGCCACCCGTGGGCTTGTAGTAATTGGACCGTCAGTTCCAGATGACTGAGGAGAATCTCTTGGGAGTTCGCCAGGATCAGCAAGTCGTCCAGATATGGCAGGATCCTGATTCCCCAATGGCAGAGCAGAGCCGTCATCACGGCCATGACCTTGGTGAAGATCCAAGTGGCCGTGGCCAATCCAAAAGGCAGTGCCTGGAATTGATAATGTAGGTTGCCAATAGCAAACCGCAGATATTGCTGATGCGACATGGCAATAGGTATGTGCAGGTAAGCATCCTGTATGTCCAGGGATACCTTATAATCTTCGGGTTCCATGGCCAGTACTATAGAGCGTAGAGTTTCCATGCGGAATTTGGATACTCTCACAAACTTGTTCAATGATTTGAGGTTGAGTTTAGGCCGGAAGGACCCATTTGGTTTCAGAACTAGAAACAGTGTCGAATAATATCCCCTGCCTCTCTGAGACAGGGGTACCGGCACCACCACTCCTGCATCCAGGAGGGATTGTACAACCAAGTATAGAGCTTGCGCTTTTAATGGATCTGCAGGGATAACTGTTGTGCAAAACTGGCGAGGGGGACGTCTCTTGAAAGAGATAGCGTACCCGTGAGAGACAACTTCCCGCACCCAGGTGTCCAAAGTGGTCTTTAACCAGGCCTAGGCAAACTGCAGAAGTCGGCATCCCACCCTGGGGTCCCCCAGGGGGAGGCCTGCCCTGTCAGGCTTGTCTTGTTTGGAAGCAGGCTGATGGGCGGCCCAGGATTGTTTAGATTTAGGTTTAGTGGTTTTGGAAGCAGATACGCCTGACCCTTTGCTTTTCCTAGAGGTTGAAAGGAACGAAAGGTGGTACTCTTAGCCTTCGGAACAGAAGGATTAGTATTTGGGAAACACGCAGTCTTGGCAGTAGCCAAGTCAGTTACAATCTTGTTCAGACCCTCCCCAAATAGGATGTCTCCCTTAATAGGGAGCACCTCCAAGGTCTTTTTGGAGTCCAGGTCCACCTTCCAGGACCTCAAACACAGAATCCGATGAGCCAGGATGGATGTAGTAGATGCCTTGGCCGCCATTACACCTGCATCAGAGGCCACCTCCTGAATATAGTGGTAGTAAAAGACAGATATTGTCTGGCGGTGTCAGAAAAATCCTGAGGCAGCTCATCCTCAATTGCCTGAACCCATGCTTTAATGCCTTTCGCAGCCCTGGAGGCTGCCATAGTGGGTCTATGTACAGCGCCAGTAAGGGAGTAAATAGACTTCAGGCATCATTCCACACACTTATCCATTGGTTCCTTCAGTGAGGTGACAGTGGTGACAGGCAGAGTAGATGACACCACAAGACGGGCGACATGAGAGTCCACCGGCGGTGGAGTTTCCCACTTGTTACTCAACTCCGCAGGGATAAGATAATGAGCTAGCATCATTTTAGATAGGGAAAATGTATTTCCTGGCGACGACCAGGATTCCTGACGTATGTCAATTAAGTTGTCAGAATGCGGTAAGACTACCTTAGCAGCCTTCTGACGTTTAAACTCATCAGGTTTGTTAAACGCAGTAGTAGGCTCAATGTCATCATCTATTTGAAGAATTAACTTAATAGCCTCCACCAGGTCAGGAACATCAACCTGGGTTGCAGATTCCTGATCAGAAGCAACTGCATCAGTGTCCGACGGATCATTATATTCCCCATCCTCCTCGGAAGAATTATCCAAAATATTAGTGGATTGTGAGGAAGAAATGGCCCGCTTAGATGACCCCTTGGCCCAGAGAGGCATGGGGTAGACTTTTGTCTAACCAAAGATTGATTTAATTGTTGTAATTGGGTAGACAGAGTATCCGCCCAGGGCGGATTAACTACAGGGACAATATGTGGCTGCAATGGCACAGGAGGTCCCACAGGGGGCGCAAGACGTGTCACACGTGTACTCAGCATACTTGAGAACGCTGCCCAAGGTGGTTCCCCCTCAGGTAAATCCGTGGTGCCAGTACTGCAGGATGCAGAAGCGTCCGCGGATTTCCCGCCCTGTGTGGCAGACATTATAGGGAACATAGCCGAAGGGCGTAACGGTACAATATAGCCAAACACAATATCTGCAAAAACACCTTATGTTATGTGACAGTAAACACAGGACACAAAACAGAGGATTAAGCGATATGAAGTGACTGAAACACACAGCAAAAATACCAAATTGAATATTCTGTGTAACAATATATATACATATATATATATATATATATATATATATACATATACATATATATATATATATATATATATATATATATATATATATGGAACCCTGACGCACATAGCCCCTCAGGGTACAGAATATAGTGATAGCAATATGTGATACAGGAGGATGGATTCGCACACAACAGCTACAGGCTCACTCAGTCACATGTACAATGCAGAAGTTATTACATATAAACAATAAAACTGCATTGGACTGGTAATTTACATATAACTACGTATGAGTATATATATAACAATGCACAGTAGATACTGGATGTAGATCGCAGAATACTTGTACCATATATTCAGATAGCAGTACACTTGTTCTTCACTAACACTGTCTAAATGACATGTAGAATACTTAAGTGTCTGTAAAAGCACAGCGATGATGAGGCAGGTGGCTTTACAGAGGAGACAGAGCCCTGCAGTCCCGGAGATCAGCCCATCTAGTAGTTAAGATGGTGCCAAAATCTGTCAGGAAGTGAGGGAGAGTGAAATGCAGCTCCAGAGCAGGAACACCAGCAGTAGATGGCGTCCAGAGCTGGGGGAGGGGCCTTATCCCCTATGCTGGTCCTTACCACCGGGTACTGTGGAGCCTATAACAAATGGATTTTAGTTAATCCGTCCTGTGCTCCCTTGCCCTGGTGGATATAGTGGGGTCCCTGTGCAGTACAGTGTCCATGCCAGCGGCGCGGTCAGTCTCCTGGGGCCCCGTCCGGATCGCTATTTACCGGCGGGTCCCACCTGGAGGACCCTCTTACCTCCTCTCTGATGTGCAGCCATGTGATCCAGGAGAGCGTCAGTGGTGTGTGCCTGAAGTCCGGTGTGCCTCTGCTGCATGTACCCGGGAACCAGGCCGCGGGAGTATGCAGCACTGCTGGGGGAGGTGATGGAGCCACAGCACAGAATGTCAGACTGACATAAATAGTGCTCCAGCCCTTGAATTCTTCTAAAAAAAAAAGCTCTTTTCAGTGTTGCCTAGCGCAGCCCCACCTATTAGCTGCCTGCTCTGCAGGCACCAACTTACAAACTGAGCTCCAGTGCCTGGAGGCATGGTTATAGAGGAGGCGGTGCAAGGCATCCTGGGAAAAGTCAAAGCTTTAGCCTGTTGGTGCTTTGGCTCAAGATCCAACTCTACACCCCGATGTTATTCCCTGTGGAATACCAGTGTACCCCGCTGCAGAAACTTATTTAAAGTGGCAAAACCCAAAAAAGGGAGTGCATACAAACTCCAACATATACATTTTTTTTCATGTAATAGAAATTGATAAACTGCATGTATATCTACAACAAAAGGTGGGAAATAGAGCGTCCCCATTTCCTGATATTAAAACTACTGATAGATGAATGGTGGGAAATTCATTACCAGATACCCAATTTCATATTTTCGCCATATTAGATAGCAATTTGATGCTAGATGTGTTACCCGGTTAAGAATTAACATTTATATGTCACATAAAGCCTAGTATTTTTAATATTAAAATCATTAAAAGGTTATTTTTAATAATGAATTTATAAGTGTATAATAGGCATATAGTCTGTTTCTTTTTTTACGTCTCTTGTAAAAAAACTCTTTTATTTACATACTGTATGTACTCTCTCCTTTAATGGCAGTTTCATAGACACCATATTATATTTGCAAGCCACACAATATTTTTTTTTGAATTGATCATTTTTATAATTCACCAGTTGTTCTACCCGTTCTTTGCACGGTAGTTTCAGATTTTCATGATTGTAAATATAAAGGAGTGTTAAAAATTTGGTAAATCTATTGAGATGTAAATTCTAGACATTTTAATGTAAGTAAATATTAATCCATGGTTCTTGGTGTTACCTGAGGAGCACCTGTAGCAGATACGATAAAAAGTGACAGGGCCATTTTTATAGTTGATTAAATTCTACACACTGGAGGTGCAATTCAAATTTTTATACGATTGTCCGTTTGGGCGTTATCGTTCATGCAACACAAGCCACACATCGGTAATAACGTAATTATGTCAACCTCTTTTCTCTTACGTCCTAAAGGATGCTGGGGTCCATTTTAGTACCATGGTGTATAGACGGTTCCGCAGGAGCCTTCGTCACTTTAAGACTTTTTAACAGTGTGAACTGGCTCCACCCTCTATGCCCCTCCTCCAGACCTCAGTTTAGAAAATGTGCCTGGGAGACTGGATGCACACCAGTGAAGCTCTACAGAGTTCTGCTGGAAAAGACTTTGTTAGGTTTTTTATTTTACAGGGAAGCTGCTGGCAACAGCTTCCCTGCTTTGTGGGACTTAGGGGTGGGGGGGGGGGAGGAGGAACCAATTTCTCAGTTAGTTTAATGGCTCTGCTTCCGCTGACAGGACACCATTAGCTCCTGAAGGGTACTGAACACAGCCCTTGCCTGGCTGCTGCTCACTCCCACAGCACTGCCGCCACCCTCTAACAGAGCCAGAAGTCAGAAGGCTGGTGAGTATTTACCGGAGACCTGCAGAGAGAGGCCCTCCGGTCATCGTGGCGGCATAAAGGTACCAGCGCAGCGTGGGACGCTGCGCAGCAACATGTCGCAGAGCGCGGGGGGGGGGGGGGGGGGGGGCGCGCTCTGAGGGACATGAGAAATCTTTACCCTCACTGGCAAAATGTACATACATGTGAGCTGCTGATGTACACTACCCCCGCCAGTATAAATATTACTGTGGCTGAACCGCATCATTACAGGGGGCGGGGCTTCACCTCAGAATTGCTTGTAACCTCATTTGGCGCCATTTTCTCCTCACAGAGACGCCGGAGCGCTGATCCTGCAGACTGCTTCTCCTCACACATTGCTGATACAAGTACCAGGGAGTTATAGAAGGGGAGGGGAGCACATCATTTATTGAAGTCTGCTGGCTTCACATTGGATATAAAGCGCTGTTTTGGTATATATGTATATTAATTGTATGTAATACATATAGGGCGCGTGGTGTGTGTTTTGTTCATGTTTGTAAATCCAGTCATAAGGACACAGAGACATGCGAGTTCACTGCTGTGCTGTTTTATTCCATAACCAACTCCAGGCACACTGCACACTGGACCACCCACTTCCCAGCATCCCCCTGGTCCCAGGGACCATCACTGAAGATTCAGGCTTACACATATTAGTAAGGGAGTTTCTACAAATATTAAGCATTCTAATACACTAACATCACATCCTCTTTTCTTTAAAGATAAGCCCTGTACGCTTCAATGCAACAATTAACAACGTCATATTAAGAACATCAACTAACGCGTTTCAATGAGTCTCTCAGGTCTGCGTATTTCCCTTTTGGGTCTTTCATACACAGTCTGTGTTTCATCAACCATGTTGGACCTTTCTAGAATCGTGGTTTGTTCACCATTATCAGGATCATCATCCATGTCAGATGAAGGGTATTCTTCAGTCATGTTGTCTTCATTATGGTTAGGTTGAGATCTTAAATCCACCCGATTTCTTCTTACTTCCGTTCCACGCTCTGTACGTATAGTATAAGATCTTGGTGCTACTTGTGCTTGCACAATACCTTTCTGCACCCAAATACCTTTCTCCTGATCTCTGAGACGGAACTGGTCACCCGATTTTAGATCAGATAAGCTTTTTGCTCGCCTGTCATGGAACAGTTTCTGTTTCACCTGTTGACGTTCCTTACTCAGTCTGACCAATGCTGAGTTATGTGTATTAAGCAGTTCATCATGTATCGGGAGATTGCTCTAATCCTCCTTCCCATCAGCATTTGTGCAGGAGAAAGTCCATTCTGTAAAGGTGTACTGCGGTAGATTAAAAGACTTTTGTAGAAATCTTCTTTACCTTCTTGAGCTTTATTCACGTGACTCGTTACAGTTTTTATTGAACTTTCCATCAACCCATTTGAGCGTGGATAGTGGGGACTTGACGTAGTATGGACAAATTCCCACTCATCAGCAAATTGTCTAAATTCAGCACTGGAAAACGGAGGACCATTGTCAGTGAACACTTCCATAGGAACACCATGCCTTGCAAAGATTGACTTCATGCAATTGATTACGGCTTTACTAGTAGTTGTATGTAGTGTCTTCACCTCAGGGTAGTTAGAGTAATAATCAGTCACGACAATGTACGTTTTCCCATTACAATCAAACAAATCTGCGCCAACTTTCTGGTACGCTCTCTCTGGCACTGCGTGAGGACTCAGTACCTTGACTTGTTGTTTTGGTCTATACATAAGACATAATTCACATGTAGCTGTAGTCTGTGCTATGTCTTGGTTCATTCTTGGCCAATACATAACTTCACGCGCTCTCCGCTTACATTTTTCTTCTCCTAAGTGGCCTTCATGTATCTTGCATAGCATAATTTTTCTTAGTCGTGCAGGTATGACAAACCTATTGCCTTTGTAAATAATACCATCGACAACTGTGAGGTCACTGCGGTACATCCAATAATCATGGATAGACCGCTGGCACGCATGTTTTTCTGCTGGCCAACCTTTCAGAATGATATCTTTCAACACTTTCATTGTGTCATCTGTCTCTTTTTCTTTCCTAATCTGTTCTTGTCTTGCAAGAGACACTGGTAGAGAAGCTACGATCAAATTAACATAGGCTTCTACCTCTTCATCCTTCAGACTTTTGGAACCTTCACTTTTGTCCACAGCACGAGAAAGTGCATCAGCAATGTACATGTATTTGCCGGGACAGTACAGCAAGTGTAAATCATATTTCTGTAGTCTGATAAGCATTCGTTGAATTCTCATGGGACAGTCATGTAATGATTTAGTCATGATAGCTACCAATGGCTTGTGGTCAGTTTCCACTGTAAATGTTTGACCATACACAAACTGATGAAATCGCTCACATGCATATGTGATCGCTAGAAGTTCTTTTTCTATCTGAGCATACCTTGTTTCAGCACTTGTCAGTGCTCTTGATGCATAGATTACTGGTTGCCATGTATCCTCATGTTCTTGTAACAGCACTGAGCCTAGGCCAAATACTGAAGCATCTGCTAAAATTCTTATTCTTTTCGCAGGATCAAAGAATTTTAGCACTAGTTGCTCTGTAATGATCTGTTTCAAGTTTTGCCAACTTTCTTCTTGTTCATGTGACCACATCCACTCGTTATCTTTGTCCAACAACCATCTAAAAGAGGCTGTTCGTTCAGAGAGTTGAGAAATAAACTTTCCTAAGTAATCATTCCTAGGAATCTTCTGATGTCGTCTTTGTTGTTAGGACGTTCCATGTTCACTATGGCTGATATTTTCCTTGAATCTGGTTTTACACCTTGATCAGAGACCATGTCGCGCATAAAGGTAAGTGTATTCACGCCAAATTCACATTTTAGATTCACTTTCTTGACAAGTTCCATTACTTGTCTCAATCTAGAATCATGTTCTTCCTTTGTAGATCCCAAGACAATAATGTCATCCATCATTGTTTCAACACCTGGAATATGTTCAAAAATCATGTGTATCTTTTTGTGATATACTTCTGGAGCAGACAATATTCCATATGGTAGTCGAAGAAATCTGTATCGACCTTCTGGTGTATTAAATGTACAAAGCTTTGAGCTGGCCTCATCTAGCTTCATTTGCCAGAATCCTGAAGATGCGTCCAATTTACTGAACCATTTTGCTCCCGCAAATTGCGACATGATTTCATCTCTGGTTGGCTGTTTGAAATGTTCTCGTTTAATAGCTTTGTTTAAATCTCTGGGGTCTAGACATATTCTGAGTTGTCCATTTTTCTTTTCAACAATTACTAAGGAGCTTACCCATTCAGTAGGCTCATCAACTTTCTGTATCACACCCAAGGCTTCCATGCGATTTAACTCTTGTTTCAGTTTTTCTCTCAGTGCAAACGGCACTTTTCTACAGGGGTGTATCACTGAAGAAACTTGCGTGTGTATATTTATTTTATGCTCTCCAGGCAAACAACCTAGACCTTCAAACAAGTCTCTGTAAACATCAATTTGCAGTCATCTTCTACTTGTGATGTCACCATAAAAACTTTCTTTAGCAAGCTAAGTTTCTCACAGGAACTTAATCCTAGAATCGGTTGCACATTTTTATCCACAATCTGTAGAGATGTTTTAAACTGTTGTCCCTTATATTTCAGTGTCACTAAGCATGTACCTTTCACAGGAATTTCCTCCCCAGTGTACCCTGTAACTTTCACTTTGGCTGGATGAATTTTAGGTTTTACTCTAAAAGTTTTATAGTCTTTAAACGATATTAAATTCACCTGTGCGCCAGTATCAAGCTTAAAGGGAATGACAATCTCGTTCACAGTTAAAGGGACAATCCATTCTTTCTTATCTGCACTGCAAAGTTCAATGCAATCCACAAAGAATTCCTCTGTTTGTTTAACAGCATGAACATTGGTTGTTTCACTTTTCATTTTACAGCATTTGGCAAAGTGATTAAGTCTACAACATTTCATGCAGGTTTTACCATAAGCCGGGCACATTTTAGGATTGTGAGCATTTCCACATCTACTACACATTTCCTTATTAGACTGTGGCTTAGACTGCTTCATTCTTGAGAATGGAGGTTTGCTTGGCTCTGTTTTCTGCACTACATGGACAGCACCATCAGCGTCCTTGTGTACTTTTTTGGCTTGAAATCTAGTTATTTCTGCAGATCTGCACATTGGGGGTAATTCTGAGTTGATCGCAGCAGGATTTTTGTTAGCAGTTGGGCAAAACCATGGGGGTAATTCCAAGTTGATCGCAGCAGGAATTTAGTTAGCAATTGGGCAAAACCATGTGCACTGCAGGGGAGGCAGCTTTAACATGTGCAGAGAGAGTTAGATATGGGTGTGGTGTGTTCAACCTGCAATCTAATTTGCAGTGTAAAAATAAAGCAGCCAGTATTTACCCTGCACAGAAATAAAATAACCCACCCAAATCTAACTCTCTCTGCACATGTTAAATCTGCCTCCCCTGCAGTGCACATGGTTTTGCCCAATTGCTAACTAAATTCCTGCTGCGATCAACTTGGAATTACCCCCCATGTGTACTGCAGGGGAGGCAGATATAACATGTGCAGAGAAAGTTAGATTTGGGTGGGGTGTGTTCAAACTGAAATCTAAATTGCAGTGTAAAAATAAAGCAGCCAGTATTTACCCTGCACAGAAACAAAATAACCCACCCAAATCTAACTCTCTCTGCAAATGTTATATCTGCCCCCCCCCCTTGCAGTGCACATGGTTTTGCCCAACTGCTAAAAAATTTCCTGCTGCTATCAACTTGGAATTACCCCCATAGTCACTGCCTTGTCTAGTGTTAGGTCTTGCTCTCTCAGCAGTCTCTCTCTGAGTCCATTATCAGGTATTCCACAGACAATACGATCTCTAATCAGTGAATCCTTTAAATCACCAAACTCACAGGTTTTACTGAGTGATTGCAGCTCTGTAACATACTGATCAAATCCATCTACAGACTTCTGATCACATGTGAAAAACATATCTTTCATATGTCACATTTTTCCTTGGCACAAAGTAATCTTCAAACTTTTGCATTATAGAAGATAGGAACATTTTGTGCCCCTCATCAAACTGAAAACTATTATAAATGTCCAGCACATCCTCTCCTATCACATGGAGGAAAATGGATGCCTTAGTTTTGTCAGCCTCTGTATCAGCTCCACATGCAGCAAGATATATATTAAACCGTTGCTTAAATCTTTTCCAGTTTTCAGACAAGTTACCAGACATCAGAATGCCGGTTGGAGGAGCTAGTTTATCCATGGTTACTCACTGTTTGAAGAGAGGAGCACACGGCAGGCTTTGCAGACACTGAGTATCACAGCCTTACAGACTTCTGCAAGATTCTGTCACACTCTGAGAGCACTAGCAGTCCAAGTTAAACTTCTTCTGACACCATGTTTTGTTCATATGTTTGTAAATCCAGTCATAAGGACAGAGACATGCAAGTTCACTGCTGTGCTGTTTTATTCCATAACCAACTCCAGGCACACTGCACACTGGACTACCCACTTCCCAGCATCCCCCTGGTCCCAGGGACCATCACTGAAGATTCAGGCTTACACATATTAGTAAGGGAGTGTCTACAAATATTAAGCATTCTAATACACTAACATCACAGTGTGGACTGGCAATTCCCTGACAGACATTAGTGTAGGTCTGTCCCCATTAGCTCCCATGTGTGTGTGTGTGAGTGGTGTGACTGTACACGCATGTAACATGTCTAGAAAAAGCTCTTCCCCAGAGTAACCCATTTTAGAGGCACAAGAGTGTTCTGAGTCTGTGTGGGTGAGAAAGCTGCAGAGTAGCAAAGAAATTCTCTGAGTCTGAGGAACAGACAAATCATTGGAGACCGTCTGTGGAAGATGCTCTATTTGCTGATTGTTCCACATCATCCACTCGGGACCCCTCCAGTTACCAGAAAAGGTCCCTGGCACAAATTAGATTCCGACACTGAAGTCGACAATGGAGATTTGAGGGGGGCAGACCCTAAACTGGCTAAGAGCATTCAATGTATGATGGTCGCTATAAAAGAGGTGTTGGAATTTCCTGACACAACACCTCCACCTGAGGAAAAAGATTATTTTAAATTAAATAAAAAACAGGTGGTGACTTTTCCTCCGTCTAAGGACTTACATTTTTTGAGGAATCCTGGGCTAACCCGGAAAAGAAATTTGCTATCCCTAAAAGGTTGCGGGTAGCGTACCCTTTCCCAGAAGAGGATAGGCGTAAGTGGGAGTCACCCCCAATGATAGACACCTCAGTTTCTAGGTTGTCAAAGAAAATCATTTTACCTGCCCCAGGGTCAGCTTCTTTAAAAGAACCTGCTGACCGCAAATTAGAGACGACTTTAAAGTCCATCTATGTTGCTACGGGTACGTTACTCAGGCCCACAATTGCTTCTGCGTGGGTAGGTAACGCAGTCGAAAAGTGGGCAGATAACTTGATTGTTAATATTGACACGGTCGATAAAGATGACATGCTGCAAATTCTAGGTCATATCAAAGATTCGGCAGGTTATTTGGTTGAGGCTATGAAGGATGTAGGCTTACTGGGCTCACGTGCCTCTGCTATGGTGGTTTCGGCCCACAGGGCGCTCTGGATACGCCAATGGAATGCTGACGCAGAATCCTAAAAAAATATTGAGGCACTCTCATACAATGGTGAGGCCCTCTTTGGAGAGAAATTAGATGCCATGATATCAACTACTACATCTGGCAAGTCAGCATTTCTGCCGTCAGCAACTACACCGGCTAAAAAAGTATATAATTCTCATACTATGCAGTCCTTTCGGCCCAACAAGTACAAAAAGGCTAAAAGTACCCCTTTTTTCACAGGAAAAGTGAGAGGAAAAGGTAGAACACCCTCAGGCTCCCAAGAGCAGAAGTCAGCAACTATTTCTGCAAAAACCACAGCATGACGCTGGGGCTCCTCTGCGGGAGTGCGAGCGGAGGGGGGGGGGGCACATCTACTATTTTTCAGCCAGGTCTGGCTTCGCTCAGACCTGGATCCTTGGATTTTACAGATAATATCCCAAGATTACAAGTTGGAATTTCAAGACCTTCCCCATGCCGATTTTTCAAATCAGCCTTACCAGTTTCTGCTCAGGACAGCGCAAATGTCCTGAATGCAATACACAAATTATGTCAAGACAAAGTAATTGCCTTGGTTCCTGCCGAACAAAGGAATCAAGGCTTTTATTCAAGCCTGTTTGTAGCACCGAAGCCAGATGGCTCGGTCAGGCCGATTTTAAACCTAAAATCTCTGAATCTTTATTTAAAAGATTCAAATTCAAGATGGAATCCTTTAGAGCGGTGATTTCCAGCTTGGAAGAAAAGGAATTTCTGGTGTCAGTAGACATCAAGGATGCTTACTTGCATGTCCCCATTTACCCGCCACATCAAGCATACCTGAGGTTTGCAGTTCAGGATTGCCACTACCAATTCCAGACATTAACGTTCGGGCTCTCCACGGCTCCGAGAATATTCACCAAGGTGATGGCAGAGATGATGGCTCTCCTTCGCAAACAAGGAGTCAACATAATTCCATACTTGGACGATCTCCTCATAAAAGCGAGATCCAGGGACAAGCTAATCCAGAACATGCGTTATCCCTGACGGTACTTCAACAGCACGGTTGGAACATCAACTTTCCAAAATCTCAGTTGGAACCGACAATGAGGTTATCATTTTTGGGAATGATACTGGACACCGAGGTACAGAAAGTATTTCTACCGGTGGAAAAGGCTCAGGAGATCCAGAGCATGGTCAAACAACTTTTAAGACCAAGAATGGTTTCCCCTGCTGGTTTCCCCTGCTGGGGAAAATGGTAGCGGCTTATGAGGCGCTACAATATGGCCGATTTCATGCCAGGGTCTTCCAGTGGGACCTACTGGACAAGTGGTCCGGGTCGCATCTCCACATGCCTCAAAAGATAATCTTGTCAGCAAAAGCCAGAATTTCGCTCCTGTGGTGGCTACAAATGTCTCACCTCCTGGAGGGACGCAGGTTCGGGATTCAGACCTGGATCCTGGTGACCACGGATGCAAGTCTCAGAGGATGGGGAGCAGTCACGCAAGGCGAAAGCTTCCAAGGAAGGTGGTCAAGTCAAGAAACTTGCCTTCACATAAACATTCTGGAGTTGAGAACTGTGTACAATAGTCTTCATCATGCGGCACACCTTCTTCAAGGTCGTCCCATACAGATCCAGTCAGACAATGTAATGGCAGTAGATGCAGAAGAATATATAACAAATGCAGGGGCGTATCTACCATTTGGCCAGGATGGCACTCGCCAGGGGCGCCCGTAGAAGGGGGGCGCCGCCCGGAGGTGCCACCCGCGGCCAAGTGATAGAGCAGTCCGGATGGGCAGGGAGTGAAGCAAAGGTTGCACAACTTACACAGAGTTTAATCAGCGGCAAGGGGAGGAGACAGAAGCTGTGTGCTGCCGAGTCCTGACTTAAAGTCCTGGCTGCAGCAGTTTCTGCTACAGCTGAGCATATCGCTCCCCTCAGCTCCTGCACCTCTGAGTCACTCCCTTCCTCCTCTGTTCCTTTCTAAGCAGTTAGCCCCGCCCCCTGGAGGCGGAGATCCGGCCCAGGCCCATGATTACCAGGGCAGTGTGAGGAGGATTACTGGGGATGCCTGCAAGGAATCACACTGCGGGAGGAGGAGAGACTATGGCTGGAGACTGATGGAAAGACCCCTTGAAGTGCTGAGACACCATGGTGAGTCCATGTCCCAAGAAGTCCGTGACAGCTGTCTGTCTGTCTGGAGGAGGAGATTTGTGTGGGTGGGAAGTAGGTGAAGAGTGAGAAAGATGTCAGTATGGGGGTGGGTGATGGATGTGTGTGAGCCTGTGAGGGAGCTGTTGGTGGGCAAGGGAGGAAGGGGAGATCTGTATATGTGACATACACAGTACATCAATACCTGCAAATATCCCACATTTTAGACACCCCTCCCCATCATTACAGTAATACCATCCACATAACAATAATCGTTTCTTCTGCACAGTATGTGTGCTGTCAGTGTGTGTGTGTGTGTGTGTGTGGGGGGGGGGGGACGGCTGAGAGAATTATCAGTATTGGTACTGGGGCATGTGTATATGGGAGCTGTCAGTGTGGAGGGGAGGAAGGGGGGATTGGTGTGATGGAGGTGTCAGCATGGATGGGAGGAAGGGGGGATTGGTGTGATGGAGCTGTCAGTGTGGAGGGGGGGGAGGGGGAATTGGTGTGATGGAGGTGTCAGTGTGGAGGGGAGGAAGGGGGGATTGGTGTGATGAAGGTGTCAGCATGGATGGGAGGAAGGGGGGATTGGTGTGATGGAGCTGTCAGTGTGGAGGGGGGGGGAGGGGGAATTGGTGTGATGGAGGTGTCAGTGTGGAGGGGAGGAAGGGGGGATTGGTGTGATGAAGGTGTCAGCATGGATGGGAGGAAGGGGGGATTGGTGTGATGGAGCTGTCAGTGTGGAGGGGGGGGAGGGGGGATTGGTGTGATGGAGGTGTCAGTGTGGAGGGGAGGAAGGGGGGATTGGTGTGATGGAGCTGTCAGTGTGGAGGGGGGGAAAGGGGGGATTGGTGTGATGGAGGTGTCAGCATGGATGGGAGGAAGGGGGGATTGGTGTGATGGAGGTGTCAGTGTGGAGGGGAGGAAGGGGGTATTGGTGTGATGGAGGTGTCAGCATGGATGGGAGGAAGGGAGGATTGATGTGATGGAGGTGTCAGTGTGGAGGGGGGGGGGAGGGGGGATTGGTGTGATGGAGGTGTCAGTGTGGAGGGGAGGAAGGGGGGATTGGTGTGATGGAGGTGTCAGTGTGGAGGGGGGAAGATGGGATTGGTGTGATGGAGGTGTCATCATGGATGGGAGGAAGGGGGGATTGGTGTGATGGAGGCGTCAGTGTGGAGGGGGGGAAGGGGGGATTGGCGTGAAGGAGGTGTCAGTGTGGGTGTGGTAAGAGTTGTCAGTGGGGGAGGTATGTTTGTGTTTAGATTTGTGCGTATGAGGGTAATGTGTGTTAGAGAGTTTTCAGGGGGAGGGCACATTGTTCATAATTGTTTTGACAAGGAGAACTACATCCCCCAGCATCTGCAGCGGGCTGGAGATGTTAATAATCTTTATCAAAAAGTTTAAAACGCTTATTGCTTTTAAGGGAGAGCTGTACAGTACGGCATTTTTCCAGTGCATATGTTTGCCGGTTGGGCTGCCACATATCACTGAACCACCCCCAAATGTAATTGCACCCACCTCCGTCTTCCTAGAGGGAGATAGTTACAGCTGTTATACTAATAATGGGTTGTTGAATGTAGTCAGCAAGTCAACAGTCCTTATGTCGACACTACAATGCCAGCACCAGTTTCCCAACTCAGTTCTAAGGCTGCTTAAAGTATTTTTTCCCTATCCTACCACTCGCTACTAGACACCTACCTCCACCCCTCCACACACACGCGCGCACACACACACACACACACACACACACACACACACACGTAGAAGTGAGCCAGTGGAGAAATTTCCCCATCAACCAATCAGCAGCTCTGTATAATTTTATAGTATGCAAATTATAGATGTTACTTCAGTGCTGATTGGTTGCCATGGGCACTTCTCCACTGGCTCACTTCTCCGCTCTTATCACTGCTTAGTAAATGTACCCCTTAGACCAGAGGTTCTCAAACTCGGTCCTCGGGGGCACACACAGTGCATGTTTTGCAGGTAACCCAGCAGGTGCACAGGTGTATTAATTACTCACTGACACATTTTAAAAGGTCCACAGGTGGAGCTAATTATTTCACTTGCGATTCTGTGAGGAGACCTGCAAAACATGCACTGTGTGTGCCCTCGAGGACCGAGTTTGAGAACCTCTGCCTTAGACTCTCTCCTCTGTCTAGACTGCAGTGGTTCCCAAACTCGGTACTCGACAGTTCCAGGTCACCTGTGGATTTTTAAAATGTGGCAGTTGGTGATACACAGTACACATGCCATGTGACTTGGAAAACGTGACTTGTTAGGGATCCTTCAGGACCGAGTTTGGGAACCACTGGTCTAGCGTGTCAGTGTCTGTTATCCACTGTACCCTTTGTCTTATTTTTCGCAGTATTTCTCTGTCTCTGATGTAGTGCAGAGAGATAGTACAGTGATGTTTTACAGTGTAGTGTAACCTATAGAAGGGTCAGCAATGTAGTGTAGGGTGTAGAGGCGTCAGTGATGTAGTGTAGGGAGGTCAGTTATGTAGTGTAGGGTGTAGAGGCGTCAGTGATGAAGTGTAGGGTGTAGAGGCATCAGTGATGTAGTATAGGGTGTAGAGAGGTCAGTGATGTAGTGTAGGATATAGAGGGGTCAGTAAATATACTAATCCCAAGTACTTACTACACTTAATAAATGAAAACACAAACTGCAGGAAAAAGTATGCAATCTGGGTCAAAGAAAAAAAGGAAAAGGCAGAGGTTAATAAGAGTGACCAACGCCATGCCTTGCGCCACATAGCATTATGTTAAACTGAGATGTTCCATAGTCTGGGGTGGGTGGGACACCATGACACATAGTCTGGGGCAGGCAGGTTAGCTAGCCTATAGAAGTCTGTTGATAGAGGTTGGGGGGGGGGGGGGGTGGACTGATCCAGTGAGGGGAGGCAGGCAGGGGAGGCAGAGCCTCACCTGTTATACTCGAGTATTCTCCATTTTTCTTTTACTATAAATAACATATATAGGGTAACAAAATATGTACAACCATGTTTAATGCCTACATGAACCCTACGGTTCATATGGGATGTGAGTTTTAGCATCTTCCCCCTGCGATTAGCCATAGCTGCCCCCCCTGAGTTTTAGCCCTAGCCACCTACCCAGGGTGGTTAGGGTAGGGGGCAGAGGAGGGGTAAATTAATTACCTTGTCCCCTGTCAGCATTCTAAAAATCATGATGTCGCAGTTTGTCAACTGACCGCCAGCATCCCGAACATCACCATTTCCTAACACACCCATTCATATATGTGTATGTAACTCTGGCTCTGATACTAGCCAGTGCCTCTACTCAGCCACTGACCTCACCGCACCTCACTGGGCAGTTCATGATCCAATGCTGCTTGGTTTCCTGTCTGCTGTTGCTACCAGCCAGTTCCCGTTGACAGTGAGTCCCAAACAGCAATGTTTGGCAGCATTTGTGGGACGCAGTTGGTGTGGCCCCCCTATTTCAAATTTTTTTTTTTTTTGGGGGGGGAGGCGCCAGGCCCTTACTTTGCCAGGGGCGCTCGGACCCCTAGATACACCCCTGAACAAATGTATATATATTCAAGCGCTGGAATGGGGGTTTCTCTAGCTGCTGTATGATGGGAGGTAGTAGGTCTCCCCAAAAGATACAAGTATATTATAGGACAAGAAAACCGCGCTAAATTAAATCACAATTTAATATAATAAAAAATACAAATCTCATGCAATTAAATCAAATCACAAGCTCAATGATAGGGGATATATAAATAAGGTGCAATGAATAAAGTGCCAGCTGCAATTTAGAAAGACCAATGTCCCTTTACATTCACAGACAGTTCATGGCAGTCAGAGAGATATATTTCTCGATTTAAGGTGTATTACCGGCTGTGTGTTCCAATTAGTAGGATCCTATAGTGGTAGTCCTTAAAGCAATAGGGCTTCACGCAGATGGTATTAGAATCCCTGGTCCACATTAGCTTGAGTCAGCCTGGTGAAAGCCTGATCCTCGAACTTGTCCAAAAACCCTCGGGTAGCTACCGTACGGGAAGGTTCAAGTCCCTGATCAGCAGCGTGTGCACTATCTTCTGATGCGTTTCGCTGCGTCCATGCAGCTTTATCAAAGGTGGATGATTAGTGTCCTTATCCCATCTTTTATATGACACATATTAGCATTATCACATCCCATTGGCTGCTTGGTAATAATTTAATTAAGGAACAAACAATACCTAGAAATCATCAAATACAATAGAAGCAAACCGAGGCATTACAATTATTTAAAATATCTATTCTGGCTGGATAGCGATATAAGGAAAACAATCATTAGCACAAGTTATATTTCTATACAGACCCGATCATGTGACCGGTAGTGTGTTTATTATCAAGTATCGGAACACACTTCATTCAATCTATTGGTTGTTTTTATCACGTGCTCATCTTCTATGACGAGCCTAATGACACACTTTTCTGACAGCCAATCCTAGATTGGACATGTGTCCTCCTATCGACCAATAGCAAACTGAACACGTGATCGTATGTTTTGACACGTGTTTGTTTTCTTTTCCGGAAACTCACTTCCCGGTTTAGATCACGTGATCGGAATTGGTCACGAAATTGTATAAGGCTGTTCACTTAAATTGTCTGTCATCAAAGACTGGACCGCCCTACCATGATCGGAGGATTGCATGACACTTAATGAATTAAAGACTCCATAGATCTACAACCTTAATAATATTTATTATTATTTATTATTATAGGTGTGGGCAAATTAGCCAACACTAATGATGTCTCCTTGAGGACTCTTTGATGTTTCTATAGCCAGCTATTCACATAGGAAGTACTTTTTCTATATATCATACTAGTGTCAAATGATAAAATTGTAAATTACTCTAATGTAAGTTTGGAATATTTCAGTCGCCTATAATAAATATTTTTAAGGTTGTAGATCTATGGAGTCTTTAATTCATTTAAGTGTCATGCAATCCTCCGATCATGTGACCGTTTAGGTAGGGCGGTCCAGCTAGAATAGATATTTTAAATAATTGTAATGCCTCGGTTTGCTTCTATTGTATTTGATGATTTCTAGGTATTGTTTGTTCCTTAATTAAATTATTAACAAGCAGCCAATAGGATGTGATAATGCTAATATGTGTCATATAAAAGATGGGATAAGGACACAAATCATCCACCTTTGATAAAACTGCATGGACGCAGCGAAACGCATCAGAAGATAGTGCACACGCTGCTGATCAGGGACTTGAACCTTCCCGTACGGTAGCTACCCGAGGGTTTTTGGACAAGTTCGAGGATCAGGCTTTCACCAGGCTGACTCAAGCTAATGTGGACCAGGGATTCTAATACCATCTGCGTGAAGCCCTATTGCTTTAAGGACTACCGCTATAGGATCCCACTTATTGGAACACACAGCCGGTAATACACCTTCATTGGAGAAATATATCTCTCTGCCTGCCATGAATTGTCTGTGAATGTAAAGGGACATTGGTCTTTCTAAATTGCAGCTGGCACTTTATTCATTGCACCTTATTGATAAATGTAACGGCAGTAGCTTACATAAACCGTTAAGGCGGAACAGAAAGCAGAGCGGCAATGGCAGAGGTGACAAAGATACTCCTCTGGGCAGAAAGACATGCAAAAGCTCTGTCAGCAATTTTCATTTCGGGAGTGGACAACTGGGAAGCAGACTTCCTCAGCAGACACGATCTACATCCAGGAGAATGGGGCCTCCACCCAGAAGTCTTTGCGGAGGTGGCAAGTCGTTGGGCCGTTCCTCAAGTGGATATGATGGCATCACGCCTCAACAAGAAGTTTCAGAAATTGTTCCAGGTCGAGAGACCCACAAGCAATAGCGATAGATGCACTGGTGACCCAGTGGGTGTTTCAGTCGGTGTATCTATTCCCTCCACTTCCACTTATTCCAAAAGATCTCAAGATCATCAGAAGAACAAGAGTTTGAGCAATACTCATTGCTCCAGATTGGCCAAGGAGGGCTTGGTACCCAGATCTTCTAGAGTTATTACTGGAAGATCCTCGGCCTCTTCCTCTTCGCGAGGACCTGCTTCAGCAGGGGCCGTTAGTTTATCAGGACTTACCATGGCTGCATTTGACGGCATGGCTGTTGAGCGCCAGATCCTAGCCCGTAAGGATATTCCCAAGGAAGATATTCCCACACTTATTCTGGCCAGTAAAGGGGTAACGTCCAAACATTACCATCGTATTTGGAGAAAATATGTATCTTGGTGTGAATCCAAGAAGTCTCCTGCGGTGGAGTTTCAATTAGGACAACTTCTCCTATTTCTACAGGCGGTTGTGGATGCTGGATTGAGATTAGGATCTATTAAGGTACAGATTTCGGCCTTGTCAGTTTTCTTTCAGAAACAATTGGCTTCTCTTCCTGAAGTCCAGACGTTCGTGAAGGGGGTTCTGCACATCCAATCTCCCTTTGTGCCTCCTGCGGTGCCATGGGATCTTAATGTGGTGTTGCAGTTCCTTAAATCGGACTGGTTTGAGCCTCTACAAGAGGTAGAGTTGAAGTTTCTCACTTGGAAAGTGGTCATGCTGTTGGCCTTGGCCTCAGGCAGACGAGTGTCTGAGTTAGGAGCTCTGTCACACAAGAGTCCTTACTTAATATTTCATGAAGATAGGGCTGAACTGAGAAAACGTCAGCACTTTCTTCCGAAAGTTGTGTCTTCTTTTCATATCAACCAACCAGTGGTGGTGCCAGTGGCTTATGACACCTCAGCCGTCCCAAAGTCCTTGGATGTCGTCAGAGCATCGAGGACTTATGTTGCAAGAACGGCTAGGATAAGGAAAACAGAATCTTTGTTTGTCCTCTATGACCCCAACAAGATTGGGAGTCCTGCTTCTAAGCAGACTATTGCGCGCTGGATCAGGGGTACCATTCAGCACGCTCATTCCACGGCAGGATTGCCGTTACCGACTTCGGTGAATGCCCACTCTACTAGGAAAGTGGGTTCGTCCTGGGCGGCTGCCCGGGGTGTCTCAGCTTTGCAAATCTGCCGAGCTGCTACTTGGTCAGGTGCAAACACGTTTGCTAAGTTTTATAAGTTTGACGCCTTGGCTGCTGACAACCTAAAATTTGGTCAGTCAGTTCTGCAGGAACATTAGCACTTTGCCGCCCGTACTGGGAGCTTTGGTATATCCCCATGGTACTAAAATGGACCCCAGCATCCTCTAGACGTAAGAGAAAATAGGATTTTAATAACCTACCGGTAAATCCTTTTCTCGTAGTCAGTAGAGGATGCTGGGCGCCCGCCCAGTGCTCCATTTTTCCTGCTAACGTTTAATTTTTTGCACACGTGTTTACATGTTGACAGCTGTTGCTGTTGAATTATACATGCTGGTTGGCATGAGTTATTTTAAAGGCCATGTTAGCCGACATGTTTCTTGTGTATGGTGTGAGCTGGTGTGAATCTCGCCACAAGTTTATTAGTAAATCCTCTCTCGAATATGTACGTCTCCTTGGGCACAGTTCCTATACCGAAGTATGGAGGAGGGGCATAGAGGGAGGAGCCAGTTCACACTGTAAAAAAGTCTTAAAGTGCCGAAGGCTCCTGCGGAACCGTCTATACCCCATGGTACTAAAATGTACCCCAGCATCCTCTACGGACTACGAGAAAAGGATTTACCGGTAGGTTATTAAAATCCTATTTTTTATTCCCTTAGGGGAGGTTTATTAAAATTCTAATTACATCGTTTTTATATTTCCCACCTGCAGAATATCTACTGTATGCTAAATTTCATCTTCTTAACATATAGGGAAGCAAGAGAATTAGGGGTCTATTTATTAAAATTATTTTTACTAAAAATGTCAAAAGGGTGTGAAAACACCCTTTTTCACATTATTTTAGTATCACCTGAATGTATTAAAGGGCATTTGGAGCAGTTTTCATGAAAAACTGCTCCAAACCCTTTAATTCACTTTTTTTTTTTTTTAGTAACCCACCTCGCATTCCCCATACTTATAATGGGAAATGTGATGTGGCCAAATTTACAAAAAAAAAAAAAAGTGAAAAAATAACGCAGTGTGCCCTGTGATAATCTCTCCAGCTCAGGCCGGCGAGTTCACAGGGCAGCACTGCGATATGCACCCTTTTACCCAGCTTTCTCTGTCCCTGGCAGAGAAAGCTGAGCGGGGACCTGGCAGAGTGATCAGCTATGTGTGGACACACAAGCTGATCACAGTGCAAAAAAACAAAAAAAAGTAAAAAAAAAACCCCAAAACATACTCACCTGTCCAGGGAGCCGGTGTCCGCTGCTGGGTCCCCCATATGCTGTGCTGTGACCCCGATGCAGTAAAGTGACGCTGCAAAACGGCAGCGCACTTTACAGCATCGGGGAATCACAGTGCAGGAGAAGGACCCGGCGCCCGGCAGCCTCCTGAAGCAGCGCGGACCGGCTCCCTGGACAGGTGTGTATATTGATTTTCGGGGGGGGGGGGGGGGGGGAGGGGGGTCCGTGGCACGCTGGTAGTCACGACGGGGGGGGACGGGTCGACAGGGCAGCGGCGATGTCGGCGCATGCGCAGCAGGTCATTGGGGTATTTATACCTCGATGATGCTGCAAAGAGGCATCGCAGGGACAGAGCTTGACCATAAGCTCTGTTCCTGCACACAATAATTGATAGACTATAGGGACTTAGGAAAGAAACTGAAGGCAAGGACATCTAAGGTAATATTCTCGGAATTATTACCCGTGCCACGCGCTAGTCCAGGGAGGCAGAGGGAGATTAGGGAGGTAAATGTGTGGCTTAGGGATTGGTGCAGGAAAGAGGGGTTTGTGTTCCTGGAACACTGGGCGGACTTCTCAGTCAGGCGCCATCTCTTTTGTCGTGACGGATTGCACCTGACTGAGGAGGGGGCAGCGGTGCTGGGGGGAAGGATGGTTAGAAGATTGGAGGAGATTTTAAACTAGGAGCCTGGGGGGAGGGTTTAGCTAGAAACTACGGGTCATGCAGTGAGAATAGTGGGGATGGCGGTAGTAAACGAAATGGGGGAGAAGTTGGGGGGAGGGTAAGAGCAGGCGGTAAGGTTACTAACATGGGTACTAAAAGGGATTTTACCAAAGCACCAACCAATGACGATTACAGGTCATCCTTGCTACATAAGGTGAAAGATGTCCCTAACGCAAGGGAAAATACTTATCTTAGTTGTATGTATGTAAACGCCAGAAGCATTACTGGTAAAAAGGGGGAACTAGAAATACTTGCAGCAAGCAAACAGTATGATATTAAAGGCATTACTGAAACTTGGTGGGATGAATCTCATGATTGGACAGTCAATCTAGAGGGCTATACACTGTTTAGGAGAGACAGACTAAATAAAAAGGGTGGAGGGGTGTGTCTTTACGTAAAGCCGTTTTTAAAACCTAATATATGGGAAGATATTCAGGAGGGGACTGTAGACACTGTCGAGACATTATGGGTAGAAATTGCATGCGGGGAAAAAGGAATAAAAAAGTTAGTATTGGGTGTATGCTATAGGCCGCCTGGTATCAACACATCTGATGATGAATTGTTACTAAAGCAAATTGAAAGAGCAGCAGGAGTAGGAGACATAGTAGTGATGGGAGATTTTAACTATCCAGAGATAAACTGGAAAAACGACTTATGTGATACTGCTAGGGGCAATATGTTTTTAAACACACTTAATGATAACTACTTAGTCCAACTAATTGAGGAACCAACTAGGTACAATGCAATCTTAGACCTGGTATTAACAAACAATGGGGATTTGGTATCAGGTATTATAGTAGGGGAACCCATAGGAAACAGCGACCACAATATGGTCACATTCAATATCAGTTTCTATAAACAGCCCTATACTGGCTCAACTAGGACTTTAAACTTTAGCAAAGCAAATTTTGAAAAGATGAGAGTATTTTTCAGGGATATTGAATGGGAAGGTTTGTTTTTAGGAAAAAATACTACGGAGAAATGGGAGGTACTAAAATTCCTGCTAGCTAAAAATACACTCAAATGTATTCCTATAAGTAGCAAAAAAAGAAATAAAAATCATAAACCGATGTGGCTTAACAAAAAGATTAAGGAACTTATGGGCAAGAAAAGGCGAGCATTTAAAAAATACAAATCTGACGGGGAAGCAGAGTCATTTCAGCACTATAAGGAATGTAACAAAATTTGCAAAAAGGAAATAAGAGCGGCTAAAGTAGAAACTGAAAAACTAGTAGCAAAGGAAAGCAAAGCGAATCCCAAAAAATTATTTAAATACATTAATAGCAAGAGATTAAAGAAGGAGAGTATAGGCCCTTTAAAAGACAAGTTGGGAGTCTTAAGCAAAAATGATAATGACATAGTGGACACACTAAATGAGTTTTTTTCAACAGTATTCACTAGAGAGGACCCAATTCAGGGACTGACACACAATCTCAATAATGAGAATATCACACTGATAGGTACTTATTTAAGCGAGGAAGTAGTCTGTGACCGATTAAAACATTTAAAGATTAATAAATCACCAGGGCCCGATGGCATTCATCCAAGGGTTCTAATGGAGCTTCACTCTGAACTGGCAAAACCGCTATCTTTGATCTTTAAGGATTCAGTTATATCAGGTATGGTTCCCAAAGACTGGCGTATAGCGGAAGTAGTGCCTATATTCAAAAAGGGAAGTAAAGCTGAACCAGGTAATTATAGACCAGTTAGTCTTACATCTATAGTGGGGAAAGTATTGGAAGGTATTCTAAGAGATAGTATTCAGAAGTTCCTTGAAACCAATAAGGTCATTAAAAGGAATCAACATGGGTTTATGAAGGACAGATCCTGTCAAACCAACTTACTTGGCTTTTATGAAACAGTAAGCGCAAACCTAGATCAGGGTAAAGACGTGGATGTAATCTTTTTAGACTTTGCCAAAGCGTTCGATACTGTACCACACATGAGACTTATCTACAAGCTACAAGAATCAGGGCTAGGAAGCACAATATGCACTTGGGTCAAAAACTGGTTAGATAATAGGGAGCAGCGCGTTGTGGTTAATGGATCTTTTTCAACTTGGACTGAAGTGCTAAGTGGTGTGTCGCAAGGCTCAGTATTAGGACCGCTATTGTTCAATATTTTCATTAACGACCTAACAGAAGGTCTAGAGAGCATGGTGTCAATTTTTGCAGATGATACCAAATTGTGTAAGGCTATAAATACAGAGGAGGATGCCGAGTCTCTTCAGAACGACTTAGTTAAATTAGAAGCATGGGCAGCCAAATGGAGAATGCGCTTCAACACAGACAAGTGTAAGGTAATGCACTGTGGTAACAACAACAAAAATTACACCTACCTACTAAATGGGGTAAAATTAGGGGATTCTGTACTGGAAAAGGACTTAGGTGTCCTCATAGATAGCAAGCTAAGCAGTAGTACCCAAAGTAGGACTGCAGCAAAGAAGGCTAATAAGATATTAGCATGCATAAAACGGGGTATTGATGCTAGGGACGAGAGTATTATACTCCCGTTATATAAATCACTAGTGAGACCACACCTTCAATACTGTGTACAATTCTGGGCACCGTACTACAAAAAGGATATCCTGGAGCTTGAAAAGGTACAGAGGAGGGCGACCAAACTAATTAAGGGCATGGAGACGATGGAATACAAGGAAAGGCTTGAAAGACTAGGCATGTTTACATTGGAAAAGCGGAGACTAAGAGGGGATATGATCAACATCTACAAATATATAAGGGGATAATACACAGAGCTTGCGCGGGACCTGTTTTTGGTTAGATCAACACAGAGGACTCGTGGACACTCGCTCAGGTTAGAGGAGAGGAGATTCCGCACAATACGGCGTAAAGGCTTTTTCACGGTAAGGACAATACGTGTTTGGAATTCCCTGCCCGAGGGAGTTGTAATGGCGGAATCTGTCAACACCTTTAAGAATGGGTTAGATAAATTCCTAATGGATAAGGATATCCAGGGGTATGGTGCATAGTCATGCATTATAGTTACTATAAATAGGGATAAAATGCAACGGCTGACAGCAGCATCAGTCAGAAATTTTAGTCAAATCATCATGCATAGGAGACCACAAATAGGTTGAACTCGATGGACAATTGTCTTTTTTCAACCTCAGATACTATGTTACATCCCTGCGATGTAGTCAATTATCGCAGTGCGAGTTGGGGCGATTTTATCACCTGTCATCCGCATCCTGGATGCTGATGGTGATAAATAGGCCCCTTAATGATGAGTCAGTCAGTCAGTGAGAGTGTGAGGGCTTTTGCATTTTTGTAGTTTATTAAATTATAGACACTAGAGGTGCAATCCAAATGTTGATCCGATTGTCCGTTTGAGTGAGTGCTTTCGCATTTATATAGAAATATAGACTAAAATATTTAGAAAAAATTAAACCTGATTCCAATTAATGTGAGGCATTTGGTCACTTTGTGTCGGGTGAAATTGGCGAGTGGGAAGACCTATTGGACCAACTAAATATCATACGTTTAATAGATTAATAATTCAAGCAAAGGAAGCAATACATAATAGGTTTTAATCAAAAGTTTTTTTATTTTTTTATTGATTATTATATGTAATTCAAGTATAGGAATTTATATATCCTAACAATCCACTAATAGATATCTAATTATTGGATGTGGTCAGCTAGTGCTCAATAAGATCTACAGTATTTTACATATTTTGAACATTTGGGTTCCTCCTAACAGAGTGTCCTTATAGAAGAGCTGCTCTGCAGTTTTAAGCACGGTTCAGGACATTGCTTTGGTATATATATATATTGATGTCTGAGAATCACTACCATCAGATGTATGGTATCCAGATGATAGATAGACAGTGTCTAGTTAGACTGTCAATAGATAGACACCATATGTTAGACAGACATAAAATCGACAGGGTCGAAAGGTCGACATGAAAATGGTCGACATAAAATAAGGTAGACAAAGGTTGTTTTTTTTATTTTTAAGTTGACATGTTTTTGGATCTCATGTGAAAAAAAGGGGGGTGTCCTAAAAAAAATTCCCCTTAAGGAAAAGTTAATTCAAATGGAAACTATGATGAAAAACAAATGTTTTTGGAGCGGTGCATGATTTGAATTACAATATAATGAAAGACTATTGAATAGAAAGGTATACTAAAAGAAAACGATATGGGCTTGAAGTGGTGTGTAGGATGAACAACCCGTTTCTTCAATCATTCAATCAGTTTGGACCCTGTATCTAGTGGATACGAAACACGTTGCTTATTCACCACAGGACCATATCTGAACATTGGGGGTCATTCTGACCCGATCACACGCTGCAGTTTATCGCAGCGGTGCGATCGGGTCAGAACTGCGCATGCGCTGCAGTGTGCCGGCGCATGCCAGACGGCTGATTGACAGGCAGAGGCGGTCGCTGGGCGGGACGGCCAATGCAGGCGTGGCTGGACCGAACGGGGGGCGGGCCGCAGAGGCTTCCTGACGTCACACGCAGCCGCTGCGGGCCAGGGAGCGATGAGTAGCTCCCGGCCAGCACGCTAAAGCTGCGCTGGTCGGGAGCTACTCTTGAAGTGCAAAGGCATCGCCACTGTGCGATGCCTTTGCACTTCTGCGGGGAGGGAGGGCGGCACTGACATGTGGGGCGGGATAGCCCTGTGCAGGGCGTCCCCCCGCATGTCAGTGTGAATGATCGTAGCTGTGCTAAATTTAGCACAGCTATGATCATTTTGGAATGACCCACATTGTGTGGTCATTATCCTTTCTCTAACGTCCTAAGTGGATGCTGGGGACTCCGTAAGGACCATGGGGATTAGCGGCTCCGCAGGAGACTGGGCACAACTATAAAGAAAGCTTTTAGACTACTGGTGTGCACTGGCTCCTCCCACTAAGACCCTCCTCCAAACTTCAGTTAGATTCTTGTGCCCGGCTGAGCTGGATGCACACTAGGGGCTCTCCTGTGCACCTAGAAAGAAAGTATATTTAGGTTTTTTATTTTACAGTGAGATCTGCTGGCAACAGACTCACTGCAGCGAGGGACTAAGGGGAGAAGAAGCGAACCTACCTAACAGGTGGTAGTTTGGGCTTCTTAGGCTACTGGACACCATTAGCTCCAGAGGGATCGACCGCAGGACCCGACCTTGGTGTTCGTTCCCGGAGCCGCGGCACCGTCCCCCTTACAGAGCCAGAAGCAACGAAGAGGTCCGGAAAATCGGCGGCAGAAGACTTCGGTCTTCACCAAGGTAGCGCACAGCACTGCAGCTGTGCGCCATTGCTCCTCATGTACACCTCACACTCCGGTCACTGATGGGTGCAGGGCGCTGGGGGGGGGCGCCCTGAGGGCAATATATGACACCTGCTGGCAAATCTACATCATATATAGTCCTAGAGGCTATATAGATGTAAAATTACCCCTGCCAGTATTCCAGAAAAAGCGGGAGAAAGTCAGCCGAAAAGGGGGCGGGGCTTCTCCCTCAGCACACTGGCGCCATTTTTCCCTCACAGTTCCGCTGGAAGGAAGCTCCCTGGCTCTCCCCTGCAGTCTGAACGCTACAGAAGGGTAAAAAAGAGAGGGGGGGCACTAAATTTAGGCGCAGTATAGATATATATATATAAGATATATATAAAAAAGCAGCTATAAGGGAAAACACTCATTGATAGTGGGATCCCAGTGTTATATAGCGCTCTGGTGTGTGCTGGCATACTCTCTCTCTGTCTCCCCAAAGGGCTTTGTGGGGTCCTGTCCTCTGTCAAAGCATTCCCTGTGTGTTTGCGGTGTGTCGGTACGGCTGTGTCGACATGTTTGATGAGAAGGCTTATGTGGAGGCGGAGCAGATGCCTGTAAATGTGATGTCACCCCCTGCGGGGTCGACACCTGAGTGGATGGTGCTGTGGAAGGAATTACGTGATAGTGTCGACTCCTTACATAAAAGGTTTGACAACATACCAAATGTGGGACAGCCGGCTTCTCAGCCTGTGCCTGCCCAGGCGTCTCAAAAGCCATCAGGGGCTCTAAAACGCCCGCTACCTCAGATGGCTGACAAAGATGTCGACACGGATACTGACTCCAGTGTCGACGATGATGAGACTAATGTAACTTCCAGTAGGGCCACACGTTACATGATTGAGGCAATGAAAAATGTGTTGAACATTTCTGATGTTACCCCCGGTACCACAAAAAAGGGTATAATGTTTGGAGAGAAAAAACTACCAGTAGCTTTTCCTCCATCTGAAGAGTTAAATGAAGTGTGTGAAGAAGCGTGGGCTTCCCCTGATAAAAAGCTGGTAATTTCTAAGAGGTTACTAATGGCGTACCCTTTCCCGCCAGAGGATAGGTCACGCTGGGAAACATCCCCTAGGGTGGATAAAGCGCTCACACGCTTGTCAAAGAAGGTGGCACTACCGTCTCCGGATACGGCCGCCCTGAAGGAATCTGCTGATAGAAAACAGGAGGCTATCCTGAAATCTATATATACACACACAGGTGTTATACTGAGACCGGCTATAGCTTCAGCCTGGATGTGCAGTGCTGCTGCTGCATGGTCAGATTCCCTGTCAGAAAATATAGATACCCTAGACAGGGACACTATATTGCTAAACGTAGAGCATATAAAAGACGCACTTTTATACATGAGGGATGCACAGAGGGATATTTGCTGACTGGCATCCAAAATTAGTGCAATGTCTATTTCTGCCAGGAGAGGGTTATGGACTCGGCAGTGGACAGGAGATGCAGATTCCAAACGACACATGGAAGTTCTGCCTTATAAGGGTGAGGAATTGTTCGGGGATGGTCTCTCGGACCTCGTTTCCACAGCAACAGCTGGGAAGTCTACATTTTTACCCCATGTTCCCTCACAACCAAAGAAAGCACCGTATTATCAGGTGCAGTCCTTTCGGCCCAATAGGGGCAAGCGGGTTAAAGGCGCGTCCTTTCTGCCCAGAGGCAGAGGTAGGGGAAAAAAGCTGCAGCATACAGCCAGTTCCCAGGAGCAAAAGTCCTCCCCCGCTTCCTCTAAGTCCACAGCATGACGCTGGGGCTTCACAGGCGGAGCCAGGTACGGTGGGGGCCCGTCTCAAAAACTTCAGCAATCAGTAGGCTCGCTCACGGGTGGATCCCTGGATCCTTCAAGTAGTATCTCAGGGGTACAAGCTGGAATTCGAGACGTCTCCCCCCCGCCGTTTCCTCAAATCTGCCTTGCCAACCACTCCCTCAGGCAGGGAGGCAGTGTTACAGGCAATTTACAAGCTGTATTCACAACAAGTGATAGTAAAAGTGCCCCTACTTCAACAAGGAAGGGGTTACTATTCCACAATGTTTGTGGTACCGAAACCGGACGGTTCGGTGAGACCCATTTTAAATTTGAAATCCTTGAACACATATATAAAAAAATTCAAGTTCAAGATGGAATCGCTCAGGGCGGTTATTGCAAGCCTGGACGAGGGGGATTACATGGTATCACTGGACATCAAGGATGCTTACCTACATGTCCCCATTTACCATTCTCACCAGGAGTACCTCAGATTTGTGGTACAAGATTGTCATTACCAATTCCAGACGTTGCCGTTCGGTCTATCCACGGCTCCGAGGGTCTTTACCAAGGTAATGGCCGAAATGATGATACTCCTTCGAAAGAAGGGAGTTTTAATTATCCCGTACTTGGACTATCTCCTGATAAAGGCGAGGTCCAGAGAGCAGTTGTTGGTAGGGGTAGCACTATCTCGGGAAGTGCTACAACAGCACGGCTGGATTCTAAACATTCCAAAGTCACAGCTGGTCCCTACGACACGCCTGCTGTTCCTAGGGATGGTTCTGGACACAGAACAGAGAAAAGTGTTTCTCCCGGAGGAGAAGGCCAAGGAGCTGTCATCTCTAGTCAGAGGCCTCCTAAAACCAAAACAGGTGTCGGTGCATCACTGCACGCGGATCCTGGGAAAAATGGTAGCTTCCTACGAAGCAATTCCATTCGGCAGGTTTCATGCAAGAACCTTTCAGTGGGACCTGTTGGACAAGTGGTCCGGATCGCATCTTCAGATGCATCGTCTGATAACCCTGTCTCCGAGGACACGGGTGTCTCTGCTGTGGTGGCTGCAGAGTGCTCATCTTCAAGAGGGCCGCAGATTCGGCATACAGGACTGGGTCCTGGTGACCATGGATGCCAGCCTTCGAGGCTGGGGAGCAGTCACACAGGGAAGAAACTTCCAAGGACTATGGTCAAGTCAGGAGACTTCCCTGCACATAAATATTCTGGAACTGAGGGCCATTTACAATGCCCTAAGTCAGGCAAAACCCCTGCTTCAAAACCAGCCGGTACTGATCCAGTCAGACAACATCACGGCGGTCGCCCATGTAAATCGACAGGGCGGCACGAGAAGCAGGACGGCGATGGCAGAAGCCACAAGGATTCTCCGATGGGCGGAAAATCACGTGTTAGCAGTGTCAGCAGTGTTCATTCCGGGAGTGGACAACTGGGAAGCAGACTTCCTCAGCAGGCACGACCTCCACCCGGGAGAGTGGGTACTTCATCCAGAAGTCTTTCAAATGATTGTAAACCGGTGGGAAAGGCCACAGGTGGACATGATGGCGTCCCGCCTAAACAAAAAGCTAGAAAAATATTGCGCCAGGTCGAGAGACCCGCAGGTGATAGCTGTGGACGCTCTGGTAACACCGTGGGTGTACCGATCGGTTTATGTGTTCCCTCCTCTGCCTCTCATACCAAAGGTACTGAGGATAATAAGGAGAAGAGTAGTAAGAACTATACTCATTGTTCCGGATTGGCCAAGAAGAGCGTGGTACCCGGAACTTCAAGAAATGATGTCAGAGGACCCATGGCCTCTACCGCTCAGACAAGACCTGCTGCAGCAGGGGCCCTGTCTGTTCCAAGACTTACCGCGGCTGCGTTTGACGGCATGGCGGTTGAACACCGGATCCTGAAGGAAAAGGGCATTCCGGAGGAAGTCATTCCTACGCTGATTAAAGCTAGGAAAGAAGTAACCGCAAACCCTTATCACCGCATATGGCGAAAATATGTTGCGTGGTGTGAGGCCAGGAAGGCCCCAACGGAAGAATTTCAGCTGGGCCGTTTCCTGCACTTCCTACAGTCAGGGGTGACTATGGGCCTTAAATTGGGTTCCATTAAGGTCCAGATTTCGGCTCTATCGATTTTCTTCCAGAGAGAACTGGCTTCACTACCTGAAGTTCAGACTTTTGTTAAGGGAGTGCTGCATATTCAGCCCCCTTTTGTGCCTCCAGTGGCACCTTGGGATCTCAACGTGGTGTTGGATTTCCTAAAGTCACATTGGTTTGAGCCACTGAAAACCGTGGATTTGAAATATCTCACGTGGAAAGTGGTCATGTTGTTGGCCTTGGCTTCGGCCAGGCGTGTATCAGAATTGGCGGCTTTGTCATGTAAAAGCCCTTATCTGATTTTCCATATGGATAGGGCAGAATTGAGGACTCGTCCCCAGTTACTCCCCAAAGTGGTATCAGCTTTTCATCTGAACCAACCTATCGTGGTGCCTGCGGCTACAAATGACTTGGAGGCTTCCAAGTTGTTGGATGTAGTCAGGGCCCTAAAAATCTATGTTTCCAGGACAGCTGGAGTCAGAAAGACTGACTCGCTCTTTATCCTGTATGCGCCCAACAAGTTGGGTGCACCTGCTTCAAAGCAGACTATTGCTCGCTGGATCTGTAGTACGATTCAGCTTGCACATTCTGTGGCTGGACTGCCGCATCCTAAATCAGTAAAAGCCCATTCCACGAGGAAGGTGGGCTCTTCTTGGACGGCTGCCCGAGGGGTCTCGGCTCTTCAACTTTGCCGAGCAGCTACTTGGTCGGGGTCAAACACGTTTGCTAAATTCTACAAGTTTGACACCCTGGCTGAGGAGGACCTTGAGTTTGCTCATTCGGTGCTGCAGAGTCATCCGCACTCTCCCGCCCGTTTGGGAGCTTTGGTATAATATCCATGGTCCTTACGGAGTCCCCAGCATCCACTTAGGACGTTAGAGAAAATAAGAATTTACTCACCGGTAATTCTATTTCTCATAATCCGTAGTGGATGCTGGGCGCCCATCCCAAGTGCGGATTGTCTGTAAAACTTGTATATAGTTATTGCTTAACTAAAGGGTTATTGTTGAGCCATCTGTTGAGAGGCTCAGTTGTTATCATGCTGTTAACTGGGTATTGTATCACGAGTTATACGGTGTGATTGGTGTGGCTGGTATGAGTCTTACCCGGGATTCAAAATCCTTCCTAATTGTGTCAGCTCTTCCGGGCACAGTATCCTAACTGAAGTCTGGAGGAGGTTATTAGTGGGAGGAGCCAGTGCACACCAGTAGTCTAAAAGCTTTCTTTATAGTTGTGCCCAGTCTCCTGCGGAGCCGCTAATCCCCATGGTCCTTACGGAGTCCCCAGCATCCACTACGGACTATGAGAAATAGAATTACCGGTGAGTAAATTCTTATTTTTGGACTCTACCACTAGAAACGCTCAGGAGCCATTAGAAGGGTAAAATCCAGACTACCCTCCTCCTCCTCATCTTTCTTTCTGGTATGATCCACTCCACATTGCTAACAGTAATTTGCTTTTATTACATACCTAATGTCACGATCCGGGTATCTGGACGCCATTACTTACCCTTCAGATGCCTCCTAAGGCTGGCTCAGCGTTCCAGGACCGGATCCCGCTGTTCCTGAGTTTCCACATGCAGAATGTCAGAGTGGTGATTTCATCAGCCGCGGCCTCCGCTGTGCCCGCGTGGTTAAATGTGCGCTTGTCAGTCTGGCGTCTCCGGTCTCCTGTGGCCGGCGTCGCCATTACTGTTTCAATTCTCACATGGATTACAAACCAAACTTCCCTCCAAGTGTCTGCATGGGCGCAGCCATCTTAGATTTTGTCATCTGATCATTTCCACCAATCTGCTGTCTGTATTGTTGATTTGCATAATTGCCTAGCCAACCCCTTCCTTGCTGCAGGTATAAGTAAGCTGTGCCTGAGCAAGGAAGGCGTCAGTGCTTTGGTTGTCTAACCTAGTTCCAGTTTGTCTCTCTCCTGTGGTTGTCTTCCAGGTTCCAGCTCCTGTCTCCAGACTTCTGCTTTAGAGACCCGCACCAGCATTCCATCTGCGGTGTAGCCTGACTCTCCGATCCATTCTGGACTCACCTGTTTCCAGCTACAACAATCACCTGCTTCCAGCCCAGCTTCCAGCAGTGTACAGCTTCTCTTAAAGGGCCGGTGTCCTTTTCTGCAGTTTACCACTCTCCACCGGTATTATTATTTCACCGCTCTCAAACAATCACCTGCTTCCAGCCTAGCTTCCAGCAGTGTACAGCTTCTCTTAAAGGGCCGGTGTCCTTTTCTGCAGTTTACCACTCTCCACCGGTATTATTATTTCACCGCTCTCAAACAATCACCTGCTTCCAGCCTAGCTTCCAGCAGTGTACAGCTTCTCTTAAAGGGCCGGTGTCCTTTTCTGCAGTTTACCACTCTCCACCGGTATTATTATTTCACCGCTCTCAAACAATCACCTGCTTCCAGCCTAGCTTCCAGCAGTGTACAGCTTCTCTTAAAGGGCCAGTGTCCTTTTCTGCAGTTTACCACTCTCCACCAGTATTATTATTTCATCGCTCTCAAGTTCGTTTATTATTTAACTGGTCCCAGCCAGTATCCACTCCGTACCAACAACAGCCTGGTTCCAGCCAGTATCCACAGCAGCCGTTTTATCTTCAGCAGCCCAGCCTTTCCTGGAACACCGGCTGGTACGATCCTGGGTTCTCTCCATTGCTACAGTCAGGCCTGGTAAGGACTTTCCAACTAGAAGATTATAAGAACTGTCTCACACTACCAGTGCCTGTGGCCCTTGCCACCCTGTAGTACCCAGGAATTGTATTTATCCTCTGTTGACTTTTATGTTTCCTTTTACTGCTGCTGTGTTACGGAGTTTGTCATAATAAACATCATTGACTTTTATCCTGGTTGTCGTGGTCACGCCTTTGGGCAGTTATTTTACATGTTACTTACATGTCTAGGGGTCTAATACAACCTCCCAGGTTCCGTTACATCTCAGCCCCTACAACTGAGGCTGCCTCCCGTCAGCTCAGGCCCTCAGTTGTGACAGTAAGCACTGACCTAATGAGTCCAGCCGGAGACCAGGATCAAGCGGCAAGGCCAATGCAAGAACTGGCAGCCCGACTTGAACATCAGGAGGCTGCACAGGGCCACATCATCCGCTGTCTCCAGGATCTCTCTACACGGCTGGATGAGATTCAAACGACCCTCCGTGGACCTGGCACGTCCGGTGCGTCCACTACAGTGACACCAGCTGTAACCCCACCCACCTTACCCATTACCAGTCCACATCTTCATCTTCCAACGCCAGCAAAATTTGATGGATCTCCAAGGTTCTGCAGGGGATTTCTCAATCAATGTGAAATCCACTTTGAGCTTCTACCTGGCAATTTCTTCAGTGACCGTACCAAAATTGCCTATATCATCTCCCTTCTCAGTGGCTCAGCCCTTGACTGGGCATCACCTTTATGGGAGAAGTCTGATCTCCTGCTATCCTCCTATACTGACATTGTAGCTACATTCAGGCGCATCTTCCACGAGCCAGGCCGGATAACATCTGCTTCATCTGAGATTCTCCGTTTACGCCAGGGAACACGTACTGTGGGACAGTATCTTATACAGTTTAAAATCCTGGCATCCGAACTGGCATGGAACGACGAGGCCCTGTATGCTGCATTCTGGCATGGCTTATCAGAACGCATCAAGGATGAGTTAGCTACCAGAGACTTGCCCTCTAAGTTGGATGAGCTAATTTCTCTTTGCACGAAGGTTGATCTACGTTTCAGAGAGAGAGCAACTGAGCGAGGAAGATCATCTACTCCTAAATCTTCTGCTCCTCCTCCTCGTCAACCATCTCCATTCAGGGATGAGCCTATGCAAATTAGTCGTTCCCGTCTATCTCCCGCTGAGCGCCGAAGACGTCTCTCTGAGTCTCTCTGTCTCTACTGTGCAGCTCCGTCGCACACTATCAATGCCTGTCCCAAACGTCCGGGAAACTCCAGATCCTAGCTCGCCAAGGAGAGGGCCGGCTAGGAGTAATGATCTCCTCTCCATCTCCTCATGACTGTAACCTCCCAGTGTCGCTCCAAATTTCTCAACGTTACAGGAACGTCATTGCCCTCCTTGATTCCGGAGCAGCTGGGAATTTCATAACCGAAGCTTATGTTAAACGGTGGTCCCTACCCACCGAGAGACTGTCCTCGTCCATCTCTTTGACTGCCGTGGATGGCAGCAAGATTTTTGACGCAGTCATTTCCTTAAGGACTCTTCCAGTTCGTCTGAGAGTGGGAGTTCTTCATTCTGAGTATATTTCTTTTTTAGTGATTCCAAGAGCCACACATCCAGTGGTTTTAGGCCTTCCATGGCTCCGTCTCCACAACCCATCAATTGACTGGACGACTACGCAAATACTGGCATGGGGTCCCTCCTGTGCTGAGACTTGTTTAGCCAAAGTTCTTCCTGTTTGTTCTTCCTTCCCCAGGTCATCTGATGTTCCGCCTCCTCCATATCAAGACTTCACGGACGTGTTCAGTAAAGCCTCTGCTGATATCCTTCCTCCTCATAGAGAATGGGACTGCCCAATCGACCTCATTCCAGGGAAGGTTCCACCGCGAGGCCGAACTTATCCGTGGTCTCTGCCTGAGACACACTCCATGGAAGAGTACATCAAAGAGAACCTGGCGAAGGGTTTCATCCGACCATCTTCTTCTCCAGCCGGCGCAGGCTTCTTCTTCGTTAAGAAGAAAGACGATGGTCTGCGTCCGTGCATCGACTACAGAGGTCTGAACGACATTACCGTCAAGAACCGATACCCTTTACCCCTGATTACCGAGCTCTTTGATAGAGTTAGTGGTGCAACTATTTTCACAAAGCTGGATTTGAGGGGTGCCTACAATCTCATCCGAATCCGTGAGGGTGACGAGTGGAAGACCGCCTTTAACACCCGTGACGGACATTATGAGTACCTCGTCATGCCCTTCGGATTGAGCAACGCTCCAGCAGTCTTCCAGCACTTCGTGAATGAGATTTTCAGGGACATCTTGTACCGCCATGTCGTGGTTTATGTAGACGACATCCTCATCTTTGCTAATAATCTCGAAGATCATCGTTTCTGGGTAAAAGAGGTTCTTTCCCGTCTCCGTGTCAATCACCTCTATTGTAAATTGGAGAAGTGTGTGTTTGAAGTTAAAACCATTCCGTTTCTAGGTTACATTGTGTCCGGTTCCGGACTAGAGATGGATCCTGAGAAACTCCAAGCAATCCAGAATTGGCCTATACCCTTAAGCCTCAAAGGGGTCCAGAGGTTCTTAGGGTTCGCCAATTATTATAGAAAATTTATACGAGACTTTTCCACCATTGTGGCGCCTATCACTGCATTAACCAAGAAAGGTGCTAATCCGTCCAAGTGGTCCGAGGAAGCTACACAGGCCTTTCACCTTCTGAAGCAACGGTTCATCTCTGCACCAGTTCTGAAACAGCCCGACACCGACTCTCCTTTTATCTTAGAGGTAGATGCCTCCTCCGTTGGAGTAGGAGCAGTGTTATCCCAGAGGGCCAAAGATGGACATCTACATCCTTGCAGTTTCTTCTCCCGGAAGTTCTCCCCAGCTGAGCGCAACTATGCCATTGGCGATCAGGAGTTGCTAGCCATCAAGCTCGCTCTGGAGGAGTGGAGATACCTGTTGGAGGGAGCTTCCCACTCAATCACCATACTTACCGACCACAAAAATCTTTTATATCTCAAAGGCGCACAATGTCTGAATCCTCGTCAGGCCAGATGGGCACTTTTCTTCTCTAGGTTTGACTTTAAACTCCAGTTCTGTCCGGGTTCTCAGAATCGTAAGGCCGATGCCCTTTCCCGCTCATGGGAGCAAGAAAATGAGTCCGAGTCTGCAGACAAGCATCCTATTATTAATCCGTTGGCATTCTCCACGGTAGGGATGGACTCTACGCCTCCACCAGGGAAAAGTTTTGTCAAGCCAGTTCTAAGGAAGAAGCTCATGCATTGGGCCCATGCTTCCCGTTTTGCTGGACATACAGGCATTCAGAAAACCCTTGAATTTATTTCTAGGTCCTACTGGTGGCCAACTCTGAAGAAGGACGTTATGGAATTTATTGCCTCCTGCCCAAAGTGTGCCCAACACAAAGTCTCCCGCCAGTCGCCTGCGGGGCAACTGGTTCCATTATCTGTTCCCCGTCGACCTTGGACCCATTTGTCGATGGACTTTGTTTCCGATCTACCTATCTGCAACAAGTTTAATACCATCTGGGTGGTAGTTGACCGGTTCACCAAGATGGCACATTTCATCCCTCTCACCGGTCTTCCGTCAGCTTCCAAGTTGGCTCAAGTGTTTATACAAGAGATCTTCCGACTTCACGGTCTTCCTGAAGAGATCATCTCGGATCGTGGAGTACAATTTGTAGCCAAATTTTGGCGAAGTTTGTGTCAAGCCCTCCAAGTCAAGTTAAAGTTTTCCACGGCTTACCATCCTCAGACCAATGGTCAAACCGAGAGGGTGAATCAGGACTTGGAGGCCTTCCTCCGTATATATGTGTCTTCCTCTCAAGATGACTGGGTTCAACTCCTTCCTTGGGCCGAGTTCAGCCACAACAATCAATACCATTCCTCATCTTCTTCTACACCATTCTTCATTAATTATGGATTCCACCCTAAAGTCCCAGAATTCCAACCGCTTCCCGCAACTTCTGTTCCAGCAGTGGATGTCACCTTGCGTCAGTTTTCAAATAACTGGAGGAACGTCCGCGCAGCCCTGCTTAAAGCCTCATTCAGGTATAAGAAGTTTGCCGATAGAAAGCGTAGAGCGGTTCCTGCTCTCAAGGTGGGTGATCGTGTGTGGCTGTCCACGAAGAATTTGAGATTGAGAGTTCCCAGCATGAAATTTGCACCTCGCTACATCGGTCCCTTCAAGATTGAACAAGTCATCAATCCTGTTGCCTACAGGTTACAGTTACCATCCTTCTTGAAAATACCCAGGACATTTCATGTTTCTCTGTTGAAACCGCTGATCCTGAATCGGTTTCATTCCGCACTTCCTCCAGCTCCCAAAGTTCAGACTCAACGGGGAGTCGAGTACGAGGTGGCCAAGATTTTGGACTCACGTTTCCGTTACGGTCAGTTACAATACCTCATTGACTGGAAGGGCTATGGTCCTGAAGAACGCTCTTGGACCAATGCCTCAGACGTCCATGCTCCTGCCTTGGTCCGAAATTTCCACGCAAAGTTTCCTTTAAAGCCTAAGAAGTGTCCTGGGGCCACTCCTAAAGGGGGGGGTGCTGTCACGATCCGGGTATCTGGACGCCATTACTTACCCTTCAGATGCCTCCTAAGGCTGGCTCAGCGTTCCAGGACCGGATCCCGCTGTTCCTGAGTTTCCACATGCAGAATGTCAGAGTGGTGATTTCATCAGCCGCGGCCTCCGCTGTGCCCGCGTGGTTAAATGTGCGCTTGTCAGTCTGGCGTCTCCTGTCTCCGGCGTCGCCATTACTGTTTCAATTCTCACATGGATTACAAACCAAACTTCCCTCCAAGTGTCTGCATGGGCGCAGCCATCTTGGATTTTGTCATCTGATCATTTCCACCAATCTGCTGTCTGTATTGTTGATTTGCATAATTGCCTAGCCAACCCCTTCCTTGCTGCAGGTATAAGTAAGCTGTGCCTGAGCAAGGAAGGCGTCAGTGCTTTGGTTGTCTAACCTAGTTCCAGTTTGTCTCTCTCCTGTGGTTGTCTTCCAGGTTCCAGCTCCTGTCTCCAGACTTCTGCTATAGAGACCCGCACCAGCATTCCATCTGCGGTGTAGCCTGACTCTCCGATCCATTCTGGACTCACCTGTTTCCAGCTACAACAATCACCTGCTTCCAGCCCAGCTTCCAGCAGTGTACAGCTTCTCTTAAAGGGCCGGTGTCCTTTTCTGCAGTTTACCACTCTCCACCGGTATTATTATTTCACCGCTCTCAAACAATCACCTGCTTCCAGCCTAGCTTCCAGCAGTGTACAGCTTCTCTTAAAGGGCCGGTGTCCTTTTCTGCAGTTTACCACTCTCCACCGGTATTATTATTTCACCGCTCTCAAACAATCACCTGCTTCCAGCCTAGCTTCCAGCAGTGTACAGCTTCTCTTAAAGGGCCGGTGTCCTTTTCTGCAGTTTACCACTCTCCACCGGTATTATTATTTCACCGCTCTCAAACAATCACCTGCTTCCAGCCTAGCTTCCAGCAGTGTACAGCTTCTCTTAAAGGGCCGGTGTCCTTTTCTGCAGTTTACCACTCTCCACCGGTATTATTATTTCATCGCTCTCAAGTTCGTTTATTATTTAACTGGTCCCAGCCAGTATCCACTCCGTACCAACAACAGTCTGGTTCCAGCCAGTATCCACAGCAGCCGTTTTATCTTCAGCAGCCCAGCCTTTCCTGGAACACCGGCTGGTACGATCCTGGGTTCTCTCCATTGCTACAGTCAGGCCTGGTAAGGACTTTCCAACTAGAAGATTATAAGAACTGTCTCACACTACCAGTGCCTGTGGCCCTTGCCACCCTGCAGTACCCAGGAATTGTATTTATCCTCTGTTGACTTTTATGTTTCCTTTTACTGCTGCTGTGTTACGGAGTTTGTCATAATAAACATCATTGACTTTTATCCTGGTTGTCGTGGTCACGCCTTCGGGCAGTTATTCTACATGTTACTTACATGTCTAGGGGTCTAATACAACCTCCCAGGTTCCGTTACATCTCAGCCCCTACAACTGAGGCTGCCTCCCGTCAGCTCAGGCCCTCAGTTGTGACACCTAATAGTGTTATGCCATGTCCATAGAGCTAACACGTTTTACTGTTTTATTAAATTTGTTGATTCATTTTACTATAGTATATAGAGGTGTTTCTTTTTGGCAGCATCTGGTCATAATACTGATCACATACCCTCCCCAAGCATTTGGGTTTATTATTGTTACTGTTGTGCCATTTTAAATAATAAAGTGTGTCATCCAACCTTAAAATGTAATGTAGGGATGATTCATGTGTCAGCATCCAATCCAAATCATTGATAATCCATGGATTCAGCTATTTGGTTTCCAATGGTATAGCGTCCGAATCACACACTAATTGTGACTATTGCTAATTAACACAGCCACTGTAGCTGCCCAGCATCCCGGTTGCCTAGCAACTAGCTGGACCATCATGCATTGTGGGCAGATGACATGGTGTCCTAGTTGCCTAGCAACAACCGGGACCTGTCAGGGAGACAAGCCGCAGTAGCGGCTTGTAACGGACTCTGACCCACCTCATGATGTCATACTCAAACTGTTCTCTTTTAAGGGCAAAAATATGATTACGACGGCCAGCAAGACTTTTTCCAGCATACCGTTTTACTAAAATGTAGGACTCAAAGCTTCAGATATTTCAGGATCTGGCACTGTCCACTATTGCCAAAAGATGTGATCTTCCGATGGTGACTGCAGCTCTCAGAGAATGGCAACAAATATAAATTGGGATTTCCATTTCGCTTGTTGGTGGCTGCAGTGACACTGAGGGGAAAGGGGGAGGAGGGGGATTGTCTTAGCTTCCTAAATCTCTCTCTTTATATATATATATATGTGTGTGTGTGAAAGCCCTCACTCACTGACCGACTGACTCATCACTAATTCTTTTACTTCCCGATATGTTACAAAGATAAAATTTTACATAGGTAATATTCAGGTGGGAAATAGGAAAACTACGTAATTAGAATTGTAATAAACCTCCCCTAAGAGGATGAATTCGAGGTTGACATAATTACATCATTACCGATGCGTGGCTTGCGTTGCGTGAACGATAATGCCCAAATGGACAATCGGATCAAAATTTGGATTGCACCTCCAGTGGGTATAATTTAATAAACTACAAAAATGGTCCTGTCACTTTTTACCGTATCTGGTACGGGTGCTCCTCAAATTTACATCCCTACAGATTTACCAAATTTTTAACTAATTTATATTTACAACCAAGAAAATAAGAAACTCCTGTGCGAAGAACAGGTAGTGCTAAATATATCGTGATGTTGTGTTAGCCTGTTCTCTTAGGACCCTGGTAGATATTATGCTGTTCATTTTACTTAACTTTAGCATGGTTTAATATTATACACTGTTATGTTACTGTATTTTTATTTGTCTTCGTGCTCTGGGTGGAAGTTCCTGGTGCATTGCTAAGCCACAGCACTTCTACATATTGCGATCATTGCTTTTACTTTCACTTCTCCTAATCCGTACCTTGGGAGAATTCTCAATGAACACATCCCACCATTGAGCTCCTCTCTCCTTTTGTGCTGACCTCTAGTAGCTGGCTACCATATTCGCTACTATTCCCCTCCCCACCCTTTTTGTTTTTGTCTCCTTACTAGCACTATTTGACAATCTCCTAGTTAACAGAGTACCGATTATCAGTCCAACTACCTGTGACTTTCCTTCCTCCTGTTCTGCAAATATGCCGCTGAAGTGTATATCCATAAATGCTAAGGGGCGTAACACCCCTCAGAAGCATACCCGCCTCTTTTACTTACTGAAACGGTCATGTTTTCAATATTTTTTTTAGATGTATGTAACGTGATTTTGAGACAGACTGAATGTGAGGAACAAAGGACAGTGCTGAGTCAAGGCTGACACAAACAGCAAGGTTGTGTGATAGAGCCGATTGTTGTGTTATCAGCAGTGATACTGTAGGTATCAGGTTGGTAACTACTATTGGGTGGTGGAAAATAAGATTTTACTTACCGATAAATCTATTTCTCGTAGTCCGTAGTGGATGCTGGGACTCCGTAAGGACCATGGGGAATAGCGGCTCCGCAGGAGACAGGGCACAAAATAAAAGCTTAAGGATCAGGTGGTGTGCACTGGCTCCTCCCCCTATGACCCTCCTCCAAGCCTCAGTTAGGATACTGTGCCCGGATGAGCGTACATAATAAGGAAGGATATTGAATCCCGGGTAAGACTCATACCAGCCACACCAATCACACCGTACAACTTGTGATCTGAACCCAGTTAACAGTATGATAAACGCAAAGGAGCCTCTGAAAAGATGGCTCACAACAATAATAACCCGAATTTTTGTAACAATAACTATATACAAGTATTGCAGACAATCCGCACTAGGGATGGGCGCCCAGCATCCACTACGGACTACGAGAAATAGATTTATCGGTAAGTAAAATCTTATTTTCTCTGACGTCCTAGTGGATGCTGGGACTCCGTAAGGACCATGGGGATTATACCAAAGCTCCCAAACGGGCGGGAGAGTGCGGATGACTCTGCAGCACCGAATGAGAGAACTCCAGGTCCTCCTCAGCCAGGGTATCAAATTTGTAGAATTTAGCAAACGTGTTTGCCCCTGACCAAGTAGCTGCTCGGCAAAGTTGTAAAGCCGAGACCCCTCGGGCAGCCGCCCAAGAAGAGCCCACTTTCCTTGTGGAATGGGCTTTTACTGATTTTGGCTGTGGCAATCCTGCCACAGAATGTGCAAGCTGAATTGTACTACAAATCCAACGAGCAATCGTCTGCTTAGAAGCAGGAGCACCCAGCTTGTTGGGTGCATACAGGATAAACAGCGAGTCAGATTTTCTGACTCCAGCCGTCCCGGAAACATATATTTTCAAGGCCCTGACAACGTCAAGCAACTTAGAGTCCTCTAAGTCCCTGGTAGCCGCAGGTACCACAATAGGTTGGTTCATGTGAAATGCAGAAACCACCTTAGGTAGAAATTGAGGACGAGTCCTCAATTCCGCCCTGTCAGAATGAAAAATTAAGTAAGGGCTTTTATATGATAAAGCCGCCAATTCTGACACACGCCTGGCTGAAGCCAAGGCTAACAGCATCGACACCTTCCATGTGAGATATTTTAAGTCCACAGTGGAAAGTGGTTCAAACCAATGTGACTTTAGAAAACTCAACACCACATTGAGATCCCAAGGTGCCACTGGAGGCACAAAAGGAGGCTGTATGTGCAGCACCCCTTTTACAAATGTCTGAACTTCAGGTACTGAAGCCAGTTCTTTCTGGAAGAAAATCGACAGGGCCGAAATTTGAACCTTAATGGACCCTAATTTTAGGCCCATAGACAGTCCTGTTTGCAGGAAATGAAGGAAACGACCCAGTTGAAATTCCTCTGTAGGGGCCCTCTTGGCCTCACACCACGCAACATATTTACGCCAAATGCGGTGATAATGTTTTGCGGTTACGTCCTTCCTGGCTTTGACCAGAGTAGGAATGACTTCTTCTGGAATGCCTTTTTCCCTCAGGATCCGGCGTTCAACCGCCATGCCGTCAAACGCAGCCGCGGTAAGTCTTGGAACAGACAAGGTCCCTGCAGTAGCAGGTCCTTTCTTAGAGGTAGAGGCCACGGTTCGTCCGTGAGCATCTCTTGAAGTTCCGGGTACCAAGTCCTTCTTGGCCAATCCGGGACCACGAGTATAGTTCTTACTCCTCTCCTTCTTATGATTCTCAGTACTTTTGGTATGAGAGGCAGAGGAGGGAACACATATACTGACTGGTACACCCACGGCGTTACCAGAGCGTCCACTGCTATTGCCTGAGGGTCCCTTGACCTGGCGCAATATCTGTCCAGTTTTTTGTTTAGACGTGACGCCATCATGTCCACCTTTGGTTTTTCCCAACGGTTTACAATCAGGTGGAAGACTTCGGGGTGAAGTCCCCACTCTCCCGGGTGAAGGTCGTGTCGGCTGAGGAAGTCTGCTTCCCAGTTGTCCACTCCCGGAATGAACACTGCTGACAGTGCTATCACATGATTTTCCGCCCAGCGAAGAATCCTTGCAGCTTCTGCCATTGCCCTCCTGCTTCTCGTGCCGCCCTGTCTGTTTACGTGGGCGACTGACGTGATGTTGTCCGATTGGATCAACACCGCCTGACCCTGAAGCAGAGGTTTTGCTTGACTTAGGGCATTGTAAATGGCCCTTAGTTCCAGAATGTTTATATGAAGAGATGTTTCCATGCTTGACCACAAGCCCTGGAAATTCCTTCCCTGTGTGACTGCTCCCCAGCCTCTCAGGCTGGCATCCGTGGTTACCAGGATCCAATCCTGAATGCCAAATCTGCGGCCCTCTAGTAGATGAGCACTCTGCAGCCACCACAGGAGAGACACCCTTGTCCTTGGCGACAGGGTTATCCGCTGATGCATCTGCAGATGCGATCCGGACCATTTGTCCAGTAGATCCCACTGAAACGTTCTTGCATGGAATCTTCCGAATGGAATCGCTTCGTAAGAAGCCACCATTTTTCCCAGGACCCTCGTGCACTGATGCACTGAGACCTGGCCTGGTTTTAGGAGGTTCCTGACTAGCTCGGATAACTCCCTGGCCTTCTCCTCCGGGAGAAACACCTTCTTCTGGACTGTGTCCAGAATCATTCCTAGGAACAGTAGACGTGTCGTTGGAATCAGCTGCGATTTTGGAATATTTAGAATCCACCCGTGCTGACGTAACACTACCTGAGATAGTGCTACTCCGACTTCTAACTGTTCCCTGGATCTTGCCCTTATCAGGAGATCGTCCAAGTAAGGGATAATTAAAATGCCTTTTCTTCGTAGAAGAATCATCATTTCGGCCATTACCTTGGTAAAGACCCGAGGTGCCGTGGACAATCCAAACGGCAGCGTCTGAAACTGATAATGACAGTTTTGTACTACAAACCTGAGGTACCCTTGGTGAGAAGGGTATATTGGGACGTGGAGATAAGCATCTTTGATGTCCAGAGACACCATATAGTCCCCTTCTTCCAGGTTCGCTATCACTGCTCTGAGTGACTCCATCTTGAATTTGAACCTTTTTATGTAAGTGTTCAAGGATTTCAGATTTAAAATTGGTCTCACCGAGCCGTCCGGCTTCGGTACCACAAACAGCGTGGAATAATACCCCTTTCCTTGTTGCAGGAGGGGTACCTTGATTATCACCTGCTGGGAATACAGCTTGTGAATGGCTTCCAAAACTGCCTCCCTGTCGGAGGGAGACTTTGGTAAAGCAGACTTCAGGAACCGACGAGGTGGAAACGCCTCGAATTCCAGTTTGTACCCCTGCGATACTACCTGTAGAATCCAGGGATCCACTTGCGAGTGAGCCCACTGCGCGTTGAAATTCTTGAGACGGGCCCCCACCATATCTGAGTCTGCTTGTAAAGCCCCAGCGTCATGCTGAAGACTTGGCAGAAGCAGGGGTGGGTTTCTGCTCCTGGGAAGCGGCTGCATGGTGCAGTCTTTTTCCTCTTCCTCTGCCCCGGGGCAGAAAAGAGTGGCCTTTTTCTCGCTTGAACTTATGAGAACGAAAGGACTGAGTTTGAAAAGACGGTGTCTTTTTCTGCTGATGTGAAGTGACTTGGGGTAAGAAGGTGGATTTTCCAGCCGTTGCCGTGGCCACCAGGTCCGATAGACCAGCCCCAAATAACTCCTCCCCTTTATACGGCAATACTTCCATGTGCCGTTTGGAATCCGCATCCCCTGACCACTGTCGCGTCCATAACGCTCTTCTGGCAGAGATGGACATAGCACTTAATCTTGATGCCAGGGTGCAAATATCCCTCTGTGCATCACGCATATATAGTAATGCATCCTTTAAATGTTCTATAGTTAACAAAATATTGTCCCTATCCAGGGTATCAATATTCTCAGTCAGGGAATCCGACCATGCGACTCCAGCACTGCACATCCAGGCTGAGGCGATTGCTGGTCGCAGTATAACACCAGTATGTGTGTATATACTTTTTAGGATATTTTCCAGCCTTCTATCAGCTGGTTCTTTGAGGGTGGCCGTATCAGGAGACGGTAACGCTACTTGTTTTGATAAACGTGTGAGCGCCTTATCTACCCTAGGGGGTGTTTCCCAACGCGCCCTAACCTCTGGCGGGAAGGGATATAATGCTAATAATTTTTTTAGAAATTAGCTGTTTTTTATCGGGGGAAACCCACGCTTTTTCACACACCTCATTTATTTCCTCTGACTCAGGAAAAACTATTGGTAGTTTTTTCACACCCCACATAATACCCTTCTTTGTGGTACTTGTAGTGTCAGAAAGGTTCAATGCCTCTTTCATTGCCGTGATCATGTAACGTGTGGCCCTACTGGACATTACGTTTGTCTCGTCACCGTCGACACTAGATTCAGTATCTGTGTCAGGGTCTGTGTCGACCCACTGAGGTAACGGGCATTTTAGCGCCCCTGACGGTGTCTGAGACGCCTGGACAGGCACTAATTGATTTGTCGGCTGTCTCATGTCGTCAACAGTTTTTTGCAAATTGCTGACATTATCACTTAATTGTTTAAATACAATCATCCAGTCAGGTGTCGACTCCCTAGGGGGTGACATCACCAACACAGGCAACTGCTCCGCCTCCACATCATTTTCCTCCTCATACATGTCGACACACGCGTACCGACACACAGCACACACACCGGGAATGCTCTGATAGAGGACAGGACCCCACTTAGCCCTTTGGAGAGACAGAGGGAGAGTCTGCCAGCACACACCCAGCGCTATATATATATATACAGGGATAACCTTATATAAGTGTTATTCCCTTATAGCTGCTGTTATTATCGTTATTTGCTGCCAAAAATGCCCCCCCTTCTCTTTTTTACCCTGATTCTGAAGCAGGACTGCAGGGGAGAGTCAGGGAGCCGTCCTTCCAGCGGAGCTGTGAGGGAAAATGGCGCTTGTGTGCTGAGGAGATAGGCTCCGCCCCTTCACGACGTCCTTATCTCCCGCTTTTTTGTGTAAAAATGGCAGGGGTTAAAATACATCCATATAGCCCAGGAGCTATATGTGATGTATTCTTTTTGCCACCTAAGGTATATACTGTTATATTGCGTCTCAGGGCGCTCCCCCCCAGCGCCCTGCACCCTCAGTGACCGGACTGTGAAGTGTGCTGAGAGCAATGGCGCACAGCTGCGGTGCTGTGCGCTACCTTAGTCTGAAGACAGGATGTCTTCTGCCGCCGGTTTCACCGGACCTCTTCGTCTCTTCTGGCTCTGTAAGGGGGACGGCGGCGCGGCTCCGGTGACCCATCCAGGCTGTACCTGTGATCGTCCCTCTGGAGCTAATGTCCAGTAGCCTAAGAAACCCGATCCACTCTGCACTCAGGTGAGTCCGTTTCTTCTCCCCTTAGTCCCACGATGCAGTGAGCCTGTTGCCAGCAGGACTCACTGAAAATAAAAAAACCTAAACTAAACTTTTATTCTAAGCAGCTCAGGAGAGCCACCTAGATTGCACCCTTCTCGGCCGGGCACAAAAATCTAACTGGGGCTTGGAGGAGGGTCATAGGGGGAGGAGCCAGTGCACACCACCTGATCCTTAAGCTTTTATTTTGTGCCCTGTCTCCTGCGGAGCCGCTATTCCCCATGGTCCTTACGGAGTCCCAGCATCCACCTGGACGTCAGAGAAATATAATTAATTCTTTTTTGGAAATATTAAGTCTGAGGTGGTGAGAAGACATCCAAAATGAAACGTCTGAAAGGCATTCAGTGACACGGACCAAATCAGAGGACGATAGGTAGATTTGAGAATCATGTGCATACAGAAGTCCAACAGAGCTGAATAGTTAAGAGATGATGTATAGATTGAGAAAGACTGAGCCTTGCAGTACTCCAACTCATAGAGATTGCGAAGAGGAGGTGTAGTCAGAGAAGTGAAAACTGAATAGAGCGATTAGAAGGTAGAATGAGATCCAAGAAAGGGCTTTAACCAGAAGACCTATGGATTGTAGTGTTTGTATGAGAAGAGAATAGTCAACAGCTTCAAATGCATTAGAGAGATTAAGAAGAGTAAGAAGTGTGTAATGGCATTTAGACTTAGCAGGTACCAGATCATTCACGACTTTAGTCAGTGGAGTGTTGAGCCTGACTGAATTGGGTCCAATAAGTTGTGCAAGTTAAGAAAGTGTGTGAGGGGAGTGTAGGCAATTCTCTAGAGTAGCTTGATGGGGCATGGGAGCTGAGAGATGGGATGTTAGTTTGAGTTAGGATCAGAAATCTTTTTTTAGATTAGGAGTAATCATTGCATGCTTGAAAAATTATGGAAACATGCCAGTAGAGAAAGATTACAGATTTTAGTTAAGGTTGGGATGAGCACGGGAGACTTTACTGATTTGTGAGGGTATCGGACCTAGAGGAGAGGTACTAGAGTAGGTGGATGAGATGACTGTAGATACCTCATCTTCATTTGTGGGAACAAATGAGAAGGTGGCATAGGGTACAGGTAGGGAATCAAGCAGGTCACTGGCTGAGAAAGAGCATACCATTTCATTTAAAATCTTATCAGTCCTTGAAGTAGGAAGCAAGATCTTGCACACAGATAGTGGCTGGTTGGTTGGATGGATGATAAAGGGTTAAGAAGTTATTTAAATGTATTAAAAAGCTGCTTGCTGTTAGATGCTTTAGCAGAGATGAGAGATTGGAAATATGTTTGGCAGTGTCAAGGGCATTAAAATAGGAGTGGTACATATTATTATAAGTGAGGAAGTCGCTTGGAGTATGAGATTTACGCCACTGACATTCAACTTTACGTGAGAGTTTTATCAGTGCCTCGTAAATTTAGATCAACCACTACCTCTGAGGAAATGGGCAGTTCACTTAGGGCTTAGGCGTCCTCACTTCCAATTGTCTCACTAATGGGACCTTACAGTACTATCTTCCAGATTGCCTTGTTCATCTTAGAGCTTCACTTGGAACTTTGCTGATGCATCAGCACAGTTACATCACTCAGAAGCTCTGGCCCACTTGCTAAACGGCTAACAAACCAATGCTGCTACCATTACCACAGTGCTGCTCTGCTGTAGCACAGACAGAGCATCCTCATAGTCAGCACCATTTCCAACTAGCCTGTAAAACAATACACAGGGTGATGCAGCACATCTGCTCCACTGCTCACAAGTCTTGTCTGGTAAGAGCGGCGGACAGCAGTGCATGTACTTAGCATCCCTTTAACCCCCAACACAGATTTCACAGAGGGGTCAAGCTCCTTGTGTTCTAACTTGGAGATATATCATTCTGGTGGGATTTCTTTGGTCTAGGACAGTGATGGTTAACCTTGACACTCCAGCTGTTGTTGAACTACACATCCCAGCATGCCCTGCTACAGTTTTGCTATTTGGGCTTGCTAAAACTGATGCAGGGCATGCTGGGATGTGTAGTTCGACAACAGCTGGAGTGTCAAGGTTAGCCATCACTGGTCTAGGTAGTCTCATTGCTGCTAATAAAAAAATAAATAAAAAATAAAAAAAATTATATTATATAAATATATATATATATATATATATATATATATATATATATATATATATATAGTCTTGGAAAAAAGGTACGGCACTCCAGGACTTATGGAAACATGCCAGCAGCAACCTCAATAAAAGCTGTCCACGCAGCTTAATGCAGTCAACGTTTCATTTAATATTAATTAAATTTCGTCAGGACAATATAAAAACAAAATGTGCATAAGCTTACCTTAAATAACCACACCACATACAGATCTGTCCAAACAGCACGAGCGGGTCCCGGCCGGGGGCTGATGACGTCACCAGACGGCGACGCGCGCTCTCCAGCGCCGTTGTCATGGTAACCCGCCGGGTTAAGCCGCACCGATGCTGAGAGTCAAAAAAACATATTACAAACATTAAAGTGCTTAAGTGTACACAAATGACAACAAACACATACAAACGTACATAGAATATATATGCTTAGCAATAGGGCAAAAGAGGGCAAATATGTTGATTTATAGGAACAGGTAATAATAATGCATATTTTGTATTATTGACAAAATGTATGATGATAGTTCTGTATATATTTATCTATATAGACTAGAGGTTCACCCGTCACTTGAAAGGGGGATCACCATGCACTATTACCATTCCAAAGAATACACAACATAAGAAAATGACAGTCTGAATCATAGGAAGATATATGTGGGTATGGAAAAAAATGATAAATAATTAAAGAAGACATCCTAAATTATTAGATTCATTGAGCCCATTACAATCTGAATCATAGGAAGATATATGTAAGTATGGTAAAAAAAATAAACAATTAAAGAAAACATCCTAAATGATTAGATTCATTGAGCCCATTCGGGGCCAATGTGCGCAGTTCAAATATCCAGCGGGCCTCTTTTTGGAGTAGCAAAGTTCCTCGGTCACCACCTCGAATGCTGATGGGAACATGGTCAATGATTTTATGCTTCAGACTTGCCAAGGAATGTTTAGCCTCTCGGAAATGGCGGGCCACCGGTTGTTCCTGGGGCTTGCCCTCCAAAGCTGAACGTATGGCCTGGCGGTGAAGTGCCATTCTCTCCCTGAATTGGCGGATGGTTTTGCCTATATAGAATAGGCCACATGGGCATTTAATGTAATAGATGACGTATGAACTTTGGCAGGATAGAACGTGTTTTATTTTTATCTTGGTTCCAGAGTGGGGGTGATTGAAAGTGGCACCACATTCCATAGATCTACAAGTGGTGCACCCCAAGCACTTATAACATCCTGGTTGCCGAGTCAAAAAGTTCTTGGGGGTTACATCATCCATAAACGAAATGTCATTTTTTACCAACATGTCACGCAGGTTGCGTTTGCGTTTATAGCTGGGCATCAGTCTACAATGTTTAATGGATTGTAGATCAGGGTCGGAGGTGAGTATGGGCCACAGACTCTTGCCCATTTGCATACTCCTTTGGTTGAACGGGTGATATTCCTGGACAAAAGGAATTCTGCTTTCACTACTTGGATTAGTAGTGTTGATGGAAAGTACTTCTTGTCTGGGTATGGCCAAGACCTGTTCTTTGGTTGTTAGTAACTGAGTGATGTCATAGCCCCGAACAACAAAGTCCTGTACCATCAGATCTATATGATTCTCCGCCTTTTCCAAGGTGTCACAGGTACGGATTGCCCGTAAAAACTGGGATTTGGGTAGACTGCGGGTAACAAAACCCGGATGTTGACTGTCCGCCCTTAGGAGCGTGTTGCGGTCTGTAGGCTTCTTATAAAGATTTGTTGATACCTTACCATTGAGTAAGGAGACCTCTACATCCAAATAATGGACCATACTGTCGCTGGTCTGGTAAGTGAACTGGATGTTATCATCCATGGCGTTGATTTGTTCCATGGCCTGGCTGAACTCCTGGTCAGTGCCTGTCCATATAACAAACAGGTCATCTATGTAGCGAGTAAGGTACAGGATCCGTGCTTGTGTGTTGGGATTCAAAAGAAAGAGGTTCCTATCCAGCTCAAACATAAAGATGTTGGCCAGGGACGGTCCTACACAAGAACCCATTGCACAACCTCGTTGTTGCACATACCAGTGCTGATCAAAAAGAAAATAATTTCGAGTTAAAGACAAAGTCAACAGCTCACAAAAGAAATCTATATCGGGACCCCGATATGCCAAGTTGCCAGTCAAGAACCTCCGGACGGCCTGTACTCCCCGGGTGTGGGGGATGTTGGTATATAGTGAGACCACGTCCAGCGTGCATAAAATGCATTCCTTTGGTAAAATTGGTAATTGCTCAAGTTTTCTGAGGAAGGTGGATGAATCCTTGAGATAAGTGGGCTGATCTTGAATGAGATCTTGCAGAAAGCTATCTAGGTACTGTGAGATAACGTAATAAATAGAATCACGGGCACTGATAATCGGGCGCCCCGGAGGGTGGATGGGATTTTTATGCAACTTCGGAATGGAATATATGACTGGGGTTTTAGGAAAATTCGTGGTTAGTGCTAGGCAAACCTTGTCCGTGATATACCCACTCTGGACTGCATTCAAAAGAACTGTATCCAATTAATTCTTAAAGGTTGTAGTTGGGTCTATCCTTAGTTGTCTATAGACCTCAGTGTCATTCAGTTGTGAAAGAATGTCCTGTCGATAATATTCAAGGTCTAAAATCACTACGCCCCCGCCTTTATCGGCGGGGCGAATGACAATGTCCTTGTAGCTCTGGAGATTCTTCAAGGCCACTCGTTCAGCCCTCGTGAGATTATTCCTAGGTTGAGGGGAATTGCTGATTTCCTCCATGACATGTTGGTTCAGGGTTCGTGTGAACACTTTCACAGAATTATTGGTAGAGGCAGGATCAAAGAACGACTTTGGTCGAAATCTTTGTATTTGTGACACAGGAAGTTGGACAGGCTGTTTGTCAAAGAATTCTTTCAATCTGAGCTGTCGCGAAAATTTGTGGAGGTCCACAGTCCAGTTGAACTTATCAAAATTGGATGATGGAACAAAAGAAAGTCCCTTGTTGAGGACATTGTTTTCCTCCTTGGAAAGTGTCCTGCTAGACAGATTGAACACTATGTTCGTTTCTTTGCTGCACGCTTCTTGTTTGAAGATCCTTTGCCATTGGCCCCCTCGCCTGGTTTTTTTGGTGGAGCTTTGCGCTGAGCGCGAACCCCTAAAGGGGGTTTACCAGAGGTTTTGGTTGTGTCGCTATCGCGGTCACTCTGGGAGGACTGTGTTCCCGATGTGTCATTACTGTTGCGGTCACGCTGTTGTCGCCATCTAGAAGATCTAGTGGGTTTAGATGAAACTCCAGGGTTATTAACCCAGGGGTAGACAGTACCCTGTTGGTAGTCCCTTTGAACTGTAGATAATTTTTCTCGTTTAAATTTGAGTAGATCTTGTTTGTACTTGGCGGTCTGCTCCTGTAACTTACTAATCCAATCAGTATCCGGATCTTTAGTAAAGGTGTCATCAATGGACTTCTCAATTTCCTGTATATTAGCTTTGATGCGGGTTAATTCTCGGTTGGACTCCTCTATAACTAATAATAGTAAGTCAAAGCTGCATTTGTTAAGAACAGCCACCCACCGTCGGCAAAACTCCGGATTGAATTTACCGATGGTGGGGGTGTTCTTCACCCTGAAGCCTCTGGGAATTAATTTTTTACGGAAGTAATCACTCAATGTAGATCCATGTAAGAAATAGTCTATTTCCTTCTTCTTCCATTTCAACAGCTTGAAAAAAATCTGTGCATTGGGCATCGTGCTATCCGGAGTATCCGTGATCTCAGGAAATAGGATGCCTTCCGCATCGCTCTCAGAGAGGGAGAGCATTTCACCCAGTGGTAGGGCCACATCCCTGTAGCCACTTGTGTTGGGTTGTTCGCTCCCAGTTGCCATATTGAAAACTCACACAAAAAAATTTTTGTGGGTAAAGTGCAAAGTGCAACCAAAAAGTATTGTGAATTGAAAAAGAAAAGTAAAAAAGAAAAAAAGACAATCCGTATCCTGGAAATACGTGAAATAAGGTGCCTTGTCTAGGTGAAGAAAGGGGTATCCGTCGCTTGCAAAACGGACCACAGCTAGTTCTCCCCAAATAAACAAATAGAGGCAAGGACCGGCACTCCTATGGATCATGCAGGATAAAGTGCCCAGGTGCCAATGAAGTGATGTACAGTCTTGGAAAAAAGGTACGGCACTCCAGGACTTATGGAAACATGCCAGCAGCAACCTCAATAAAAGCTGTCCACGCAGCTTAATGCAGTCAACGTTTCATTTAATATTAATTAAATTTCGTCAGGACAATATAAAAACAAAATGTGCATAAGCTTACCTTAAATAACCACACCACATACAGATCTGTCCAAACAGCACGAGCGGGTCCCGGCCGGGGGCTGATGACGTCACCAGACGGCGACGCGCGCTCTCCAGCGCCGTTGTCATGGTAACCCGCCGGGTTAAGCCGCACCGATGCTGAGAGTCAAAAAAAACATATTACAAACATTAAAGTGCTTAAGTGTACACAAATGACAACAAACACATACAAACGTACATAGAATGGGCATAGAATGGGCAAGAGTCTGTGGCCCATACTCACCTCCGACCCTGATCTACAATCCATTAAACATTGTAGACTGATGCCCAGCTATAAACGCAAACGCAACCTGCGTGACATGTTGGTAAAAAATGACATTTCGTTTATGGATGATGTAACCCCCAAGAACTTTTTGACTCGGCAACCAGGATGTTATAAGTGCTTGGGGTGCACCACTTGTAGATCTATGGAATGTGGTGCCACTTTCAATCACCCCCACTCTGGAACCAAGATAAAAATAAAACACGTTCTATCCTGCCAAAGTTCATACGTCATCTATTACATTAAATGCCCATGTGGCCTATTCTATATAGGCAAAACCATCCGCCAATTCAGGGAGAGAATGGCACTTCACCGCCAGGCCATACGTTCAGCTTTGGAGGGCAAGCCCCAGGAACAACCGGTGGCCCGCCATTTCCGAGAGGCTAAACATTCCTTGGCAAGTCTGAAGCATAAAATCATTGACCATGTTCCCATCAGCATTTGAGGTGGTGACCGAGGAACTTTGCTACTCCAAAAAGAGGCCCGCTGGATATTTGAACTGCGCACATTGGCCCCGAATGGGCTCAATGAATCTAATCATTTAGGATGTTTTCTTTAATTGTTTATTTTTTTTACCATACTTACATATATCTTCCTATGATTCAGATTGTAATGGGCTCAATGAATCTAATAATTTAGGATGTCTTCTTTAATTATTTATCATTTTTTTCCATACCCACATATATCTTCCTATGATTCAGACTGTCATTTTCTTATGTTGTGTATTCTTTGGAATGGTAATAGTGCATGGTGATCCCCTTTTCAAGTGACGGGTGAACCTCTAGTCTATATAGATAAATATATACAGAACTATCATCATACATTTTGTCAATAATACAAAATATGCATTATTATTACCTGTTCCTATAAATCAACATATTTGCCCTCTTTTGCCCTATTGCTAAGCATATATATTCTATGTACGTTTGTATGTGTTTGTTGTCATTTGTGTACACTTAAGCACTTTAATGTTTGTAATATGTTTTTTTGACTCTCAGCATCGGTGCGGCTTAACCCGGCGGGTTACCATGACAACGGCGCTGGAGAGCGCGCGTCGCCGTCTGGTGACGTCATCAGCCCCCGGCCGGGACCCGCTCGTGCTGTTTGGACAGATCTGTATGTGGTGTGTTTATTTAAGGTAAGCTTATGCACATTTTGTTTTTATATTGTCCTGACGAAATTTAATTAATATTAAATGAAACGTTGACTGCATTAAGCTGCGTGGACAGCTTTTATTGAGGTTGCTGCTGGCATGTTTCCATAAGTCCTGGAGTGCCGTACCTTTTTTCCCAAGACTGTACATCACTTCATTGGCACCTGGGCACTTTATCCTGCATGATCCATAGGAGTGCCGGTCCTTGCCTCTATTTGTGTATATATATATATATATATATATATATATATACACTGTATATGTGTATTTGCCCATCATCTTATTTACAACACTGAATATTTTTGCATTTGGTAAACTCGCATTGCATGTAGCCATCTGGGGATCACTAAAGTCAATTATTACATTGATGGTCTGCAATCACCATGCGCAACTCTCAAAAGTAACAATTTCTTTGCTTGTTTACAAAGACGTTGAACCTAGACAGGTTTCTCTTTATGACTAGTAATTTACATTGTTTATACAAGGCGACTGGATGCTTTCACAAACCATGTTTTATTGATTTTTTTACTAAGCTTGTTTTCATTATCTAGTTATTCAACGATATTGTTGCCATGTTTTCACTGTTATAATACACATTAGCGTTATAAAGTTGCCTGACAGGATATGCCTGCTGACAGAGCAGTGATCAGTATGTGGTTGCTGTAGGTTTTAGCTGCAATGTACAGTTGTTCAGTAGTGATGCTGTGTCAAAAATTTCTTCTTTTACAAGGCAAAACATTATTCAGAGTGCTATCCAGATTAAACACTCTACTGGGCACCAAAGCAGAGTGCTATCTGGATTAAACACACTACTGGCCTCCAAAGCGGAAAGTACACGAGTCTGTAAAACAGGCCTGGCCATATTATGGCTCTCCAGCTGTTGTGAAACAATTCCCAGAATGCTTTGCTACAGATTTTCCATTAGGGAATGCGAAAACTGTGGAAGAGCATGCTGGGATGTGTAGTATCAACAGCTGAAGGACCATAGGTTGGCTGGGCCTGGTGTAGAAGGTGTCATTGCAAACTTTGTGATGTGCTGCTCACACATTTCGAACTGCCAAGGCTATTCATCACGGCACGTTTAATACAGATAGCACTCTGCTCATTAACCACCAGCGGCTCCATCCACACTTACCGGGTAAGATTACTCCAACCTATATGGACCTATACTTACCAAAAACTCCCGCACTTTAGTACATGGTCTCTGACCACTACTCACCAGCCTCCTTATACACTGACATATATGTACGAGAAGAATGTTTATTTATTTCAGGTTTATCACTATAACACAGTTTTGCCATAACTGCATACAATATTCTATCTCTGAAAGCCTGCATATTTCTAACGGGGCACTACTTGAAAACCAGATGAGTGTGCTTTCAATAGCAGCTGGTATGGGGATTGGTTAACTCCCCTACTAGTATAGATACAAAGAATAATATTATATACCAGCGCTGGCTGTTTAAAATCAAATCACATTAAAATAATAAAAAGACTGTTTGCAAGACGGTAGGTATTAAAATATAAAGGATTAATTTAATATGCACAACAAGTAAAACAATTAAATAGTCACAGTGCTAATTAGCATATTGAAGGATTACACATTCATTAGACTCTTTTTAGAGCAATATCATACCCTGGCTAGGACATTCTCTGGTGTCCTATCCATATGAAGTTATCAACGATGCTGATAGGTAACCACATGCTTATATATATAATTTTTTACTTTATGCCTTTCCTTTTTCTTTAATATCTGGATCTCAGTGGTTCATAGTCTGAAATTATTTAATAGGATGTCCGTTTATTATATACGGTTATTATATTTTTGTTATTTAATATATATTTCTGTATTGGATGGGGTGATGCGACTCCCCTCCTTATGTTTTATATATAAATCGTAGTTATTATAGGATAAACATAAACTTGCCATGTGATAAATCCTGTTATCAGGAAGTATATTATTGTTAGAAGATCCAACCAGCGCTGTTCCGTTGCCAAGTTACATCCTATACAATCTGACCTGCGGATCACGTGATCGAAGCCTTCTAGCTGATTAAGACACTGTTGCTAGGATACTTGTACTGCCCTCCTCGCAGCCGAATCATGTGACCAGAGGATATGCTATATATGTGCTAATTAGCACTGTGGCAATATCTAATTGTTTTACTTGTTCTGCATATTAAATTTATCCTTAATATTTTAATACCTACCGTCTTGCGAACAGTCTTTTTATTATTTTAATGTGATTGATTTTAAGCAGCCAGCGCTGGTATATAACACTACTTGAAACCCTCAGCATTATACACATGTTGCTTCACATTTCATGTTTTAAGGATCACCTGTATTGCAATTTGTAAGATTTATCTGCGTTTTTTATTCCTGTTGTTTCTCCCTTGTTTTCAAACTATCGTATAAATGAATATTTCTATGGAAAAACACTGAGCGCCCGACACTTCTTCCAATATCTGATGTATTGTTAAGCCTCGTGTACGTGTGGGATCTATGTTTCCTTTACAGTCTTTTCCCTTCCCTTCTTTCTGTACCACCTGTTTATAGCAAGTACAAAATCATGGGCGCAAACAAAAAAAAGCAGCACTGTCAAATAAAGGAGTCACCTCACTCAAAACTTAAAATCAAAGAACTGAAACAAAAATGCACTAAAACGGTCTTCAACTGCACAGAAAATCAGTTTTATGTACTCGCTGTGTGTTAATTGGAAAACCAAAGTTAACAAAACACAGACAAATTGAACTGTTAGTGATATTTATTATTTGAGAAGCAAAATGTGAAAAGCATTTTCATTGGCTACATCCAATATCTGAGGGAGCACAATAAGGGCTCATACAGTCTCGATTTAATTGGACTAAATACTGCTTTAAGATACATTCTGATAAAAAATATAGTTAAGGATATTTTTTTGCAACAGGCACACATTAACAAAACCAAGGATGAAGTTAATAATGTAAAGAAAAGTAGGAAACCCACCCAACCACTTCTAGCTGAAGTATATCTCACATGGTGGCAGAGCATCTTGGGAAATTTAACTCGGCAATAGACTTGCACATACCTGGTCTGACCTGTCATTAGCAATCCATTTTACATACAGCAAACATTGCAAAACAGTATTTCCAAAAATGATCCTCAGAGTACAGAATGTGGTAGGACATGATTATTAAAGGGTACAAATTCATATCAGGCCACAATTGTCCAAACATCAGTCATGCATGGCTTTAAATATCACAAAGAGCAGCGCCTAAAAAATATTTACACAGAGGTCATGAAATCATAAGCACTGTACTAAGTAAAATATGTGAAATAAAGGCAGGATTGTATACAGCAGTGTCCATTTTAATATGTTTTGTTGATGATATATTGTGCATTACCAGAAATAAGTTTCCCTACTTGTTGGTATAAATCCACAGCATTTTACACTTAGGATTGATTAAAAAAAACCTCACCAAACAAAAAGAATTAACATACAAAAGAAGACCCATTATGTCCTGTGGTCCTTCAGTCTGCATTTCATCGTGGAACCCTAAGAAGAGTCAGCACGTACAAATGGGTGACAAGAACATGTGCAGAGATGACGGGTGTGGGAGACGTTTGTTTGGTATAAAAATGATGTGTGAAAAAATAAGGTACAAGAAAAATCCAACACTGAAAATTGAAATAGATTGATATGGATAGCAATGCAGGTATTAAAAGACCATAGATATGACTCACACCTCGAGAAAGAGGTCCATGGGAATATTTTTGGCGCAATTTAAAATGATGACATTCAAGTAAAACAGCTATCATAAAATATAACAGAGTTGACACCAGTTAACAAATAGATATGACTAACGTTATTGCTTGGCCTTGTGTTTAGATCCAAAAAGCAATGTCTTTTATGACCTGTTTTTTTATTAATAAATACTTTAAAACTTATATGCTTAATAGTGCTCTATTCCTTAAACATAAAAAACAAGTCCCTCTGAACTACAGTTATATTAAATAGGCTGTCTTATGTGATTACACTGCTTAACTTCAAGTACTAAAGCATTTTGACAGCACGTTCTTTTCTCAGAAACTTATAAATCCCTTTTTGTTCCTGGAATCCTATTGAAATAGAACCCAGTTTTCAGTGAAATAATAGTTAATAATGAACAGAATGTGCGGGACTCGTATAAACTAACTGCAAAGTAGTCAAGTGAACAAAGAAACAAAGAAACAAACAAACAAACAAACAAAAGATCAGACCATCAACACAATATACCTCAAACTTATATTTTTTCAATATTCTATATATCCTAGAAGGTGTATCTGTACCCTAAACAAAGCCACTTTGAAAGTGGAACTAATATCCAGCCTGTCAAATCACTAGGAACTAAAGATATTCCTCAGACAAAAGGTGTTTAAATGCCTCATGCCAGAGTAATATCGCTAGTTACTAAAGGATAAGTTGCTCTCACGTAATTAGCAATTCTAACCACAAAGTGGTGTGAGTAGGTGATGAATAAACTTGATGCAAGTTGCTTGTAGAAGGTGAAAAGCATTAGGTGAAATGATAATATGAAGCATGTGCCACGTTTTACTGCTCTCAGTCTTTGCAGCAGCATAGGCTTACACAGTTTGCGCACCAAAAAGACCCCCCCATGTACTGCATTTAACAATACAGTGACGAGGGAAATGTATTCAAGTGCCTTAAGGATACCTCACACCTGGGCTAGGCTGGATCTCCTTGTAAATTAAATAAAAATATTGGTTTGTTAAGTTTCATACTAAAAACTATATTTGCATTCTATCCTCCCAAGAGTTCTTTAGATTCAGTGCATACAATATCCCACTTGCCCCATTAATTTAATGTACATTATCATCATGATCAATATCTACAATATTACAGCAAACTCCACAAGTCTCAACCGGTGAAATAAGATTAGTTACAATATGATACGTATTTACAAATATTATACAAAGTACAGTCTCCACTTCTCATCTAGGCACAATGTTGATTTGTCAGTACAAGGTATAGCTCTGTAGATAAGCACTGGATATAATGCAAGGCTAATATACCATCAGCTTCTCAATCAGTAGAATGGTTGCCAGTAGCTGAATGTTTTTTCAGCGTAAGCTGGTCTGTTTGGGTAACTTTGCTCCCATAAGAATGCCTGGTGCCAATGTCGATGGTGCTTTCATCTGCATGCTAGATCCTACCATAGCTGGGAAGCTGCGATTCCTGCGAATTCCTGCGTTTAACTGAATGCCACTTGTTACAGCAGGATAACTCAAAGGCAGACCTTCTTGCATAAGGCCTCCAGGAACATATGCCCGTACTGGTCCCTGCGCATCATATATAATAGACCCTTGGCTGTCACATGCAGCAGATGCTTGAGCTGGTCCTGAGACTTTGGCAATTCCCAATTTCTTCACTTTGTCAACTAAATTAAGGTTGGACACAGAGACATCAGTTTGACTTTCACTGCTTCGTATGTTCTTCTTTTCTCTCACCTCCTTCAGGATGGAGCTGGCAGGTTTAGAAGCCAAGAAGTTATCATAAGGTGGACTGGTGCATTTAAAATCCAGGGAGGGAGGAGAGGAGCTTGGCGTCTGCATAGGAGAGTTTGGAGGAGTGGAAGGTATGATAGTCATTTTTGGAAGCGATTGGTTCATGATGGAATCCTTCCCAGCCCTGTCCCAGCTCTGCGGGTTGTACATAGCTGCTGAAATGCCTCTCTCCTTCAGGAGTCTTACCAATCCAAGAGATGTGCTCATAGTGGTTGTCGATTCCCTCAGATTGGTGAAAGACTCTGCTAAACTCAGCCGTCTAGGTGTGCAAGGTGTGCTTGCTGGCGTAGATTTTAGAGTGCTGAAAATACTAGAAGCTGGAGTGGGTGTTGTGTTAAGGCTGAAAGACATAATGAAAAAATAATGAAGCTCAGTAAAATATGTAATAATAATAATAATAATAATAATAATAATAATAATAAAAAAAGCTACTACTAACAACATTTTTGGGAGACAAGCGATTGCAAGGCACACACATGCTCATTTAAAAAAGATACACATTTAGGTATACTGTAAGTAGGTTTTCCACTGCAAATTCTGATATACTTAACTATAAAACTGTAAAATGACTCCATTCAACAAATCCTACTTATTACTCTTTTCCTTCAGATTATGGGGAAGATTCAATTACTTGTGGTACTGTACTTTACCATGGGTAATTAAAGGGATGTACTACAGCCCATGGCTTTAACTCGGGAGGCTATTCAATTTAATGGCTAAAATACTGTTTCAAAAATCACAATGCAATGATTTTCAGAATTTTTGTAAAACTGAAATGGGCAGTATCACTTTATGTAAAATATAAAATATACACTCACAATCCACCAAAAGGTTAATATGTGGCACCAATCAGTAAACACAAACATGCAATACTGTGGGGGGGGGGGGGGGGGGGTAGTCAATTTATTTTTTTTATTCCTAACTAGCTTTTTGCTATTTTTAGGGTGAGTGGAGATTCGCCCCATGCAATAGCAGGGCTGGTTTTTCGCCTAGGCGAAACATTCGGCAGGAGCAAAAAACATGTGGATTGGCGGATCGATGTGTTTTTGCACCTGCAAAAACACGGGGTTTATTTGCCAATGCCTTTTCACTTAAAACAAAAAGGTGAAAGGGCATAGGTGAAAACAGGCTGCAACTGAATACCCATGGAGCCGAATTCAACAACTTCGAAATGATCGGAGTTATTGAATACCCCTCTTGAATTTTGTCTCTATACTACTAGCACATTAAGAAACAACTACTCCAATAGAATAAAGAAATTAATAAGAAAGCAATCTGCTGTGCCTTAGTGAAGATTCTGGTGCTGAATGAATTGATTGGCAATTACTGTATTTATTTACCCAACAAAATGGATGTATGTTTAATCACTTGCATACAGTACTGCACAATGATTTAAAATGGCTGTTCGTAGACATCTGATCTCTGTATATTAAAATGCTGTTTCAATGGAAGCTGAGTGATCTAGTTACTTTTATCAGGTTCCTGCTGCATGGCAGCACTGTAAGACATGTAAATTGGATGTAAAAGAAACTGCTCTATTACAGCTTATTTACATAAAATCAATAAATGCAGACCCACAGAAACAAACCTGAGTGTGTCTCCAGTTAAAAATAATGAAAACAAAAATCTAAATGTAAAAATACACAACATACTGTTTATAATACCTCACCTTCACATTTCCAATAAGCAATAATGGTTTGATATTGTTATACTCAGGAGAGCTAGCTAGTTTACATTTTGAGATAAATTAATGAGCATACACCAATTTACAAATAGAATCTTGAAAGAAAATGTATTCCCTATTTTCCATTGCCCTTAAGCTACAAACAAATCTATTCCAATTGATTTTGGATAAATAAGAACTACGTTAACATTAAAGTAGAAGCAACAAACAAGACAGAAGCATAAACAAAAATGTAAAACAAGGCAAAACCTTTTCAAAGACATTTCTATAATGTTATATATAAAGTCTAGGCAAGCTGATACAGAGCAACAGAAACAAAATAGCATCTTCACTGAAATACAACAACTCCACAGGCATTTTTTCTGTATATACACCGGGAAATCATTAAGTGTACATTAATAGGAAAAAGTAAACAAACACTACATGCGTGTATTAATACTTCCATAAACTGCAAGATGACAGGTTATTTCTTATGTTAAGCAAGACAACAGGCCAATGAAACAGCACCAAGGCTTTCTTGGATTCAGTTAGAAAAGAAACATCACCGCCTGATAGTTACATGAAACGTCTTTTTGTTAAGATGAAGACGCTGTCCGCGTCTATGTTAGCTGGTGTCACAAACACTAACATCTCATCTACAGTGACCCAGCCACCAGAGTACTTCACCAACAATACTGCTCACCCCCTGCCACGCTCAGTCACAGGGTCTGCCCTATAGCGCCTCTCAGCAAAACCTGGTATAAAGTGCTTTCTTCCTCTTCATCAAATAACCTGTGAAGAACCGTGTTTGGTTAGGTAGCTCCTCTATAAATAAATTTCATCACTTGATATTAATAAACAAAGCACCAAGGTCAAGAATCATGAATTTTGTATCTCCATTTTCCATACATGTCTTAACATTAGTCATGAAATACTTTATTAATAGTATGTTACTGGTCAACAGTCCTCTAACAAAAGCATGACAGTCTATGGGCTCGTGCCAGAAGGCATAATTTAATCTGTCTTTTACTTTAGTTTTTTTGGTAGCTGAAAGATATATTATTTATACACACACATTCATACTATTATAGGCAACGAGTCACAATCTAGGTACATAAGACCTAAGCAGGAGGTAGAAACAGTAACAAAACAGTGTTGCCTGTGTAAGTGTTGAGCAAGCTTATTCCTTCCCCCATAGCTTTACATCAAATACTATCCATTATATACACCACACTAAAGGGGTAAGATGTTCCCACTTCTGAGACCAGCATAATTTAGACACAGTTTGCGGCAAAGCTAACCTGACATAGACTTATTACAAACTGATGTCACATTAAAAATGTGGTACAGTGGGTCAGATGAATTAAGCCTGGAGAAGTGATAAAGCAATGATTAGTGGAAGGTGATAACTCACCAGCCAGTGAGCTCCTGTCAATTTACATAATGGAGCTTATTGGCTGGTGCGTTATGACCTTGCACTTATCACTGCTTCATCACTTCTCCAGGCTTAATACATCTGCCCCAATATTTGCAATGGTGACACTTAAAAATCTGTCAGCCTCAAGGGCCCAAAGACACACTATTTTATACAAAGAAAACTAAATACAGTCGAACCTGGATAAGTGGGAAACCTCTATTACTGGAACTAATTTTGAGATCATGGCATTTTTGCATTCAAAAACAAACCCTCCGATTTTTAACCAGGTTCAACTTAAAATACATTTTCATCAAAGTATAAGAAAGCAAAGTTACTTAAGTCAGCCATTTCATTAAGTATGTAGGTAGGTAAAGCTCTACGAAAATGAGCTACAAGTGATACACGGTTAACAAACATGATTTGATTAAATTATACAATGCTGAAAATACCATGGCAAGTTAAAATAAGAATTTACTTACCGATAATTCTATTTCTCATAGTCCGTAGTGGATGCTGGGAACTCCGTAAGGACCATGGGGAATAGCGGCTCCGCAGGAGACTGGGCACATCTAAAGAAAGCTTTAGGACTAGCTGGTGTGCACTGGCTCCTCCCCCTATGACCCTCCTCCAAGCCTCAGTTAGGATACTGTGCCCGGACGAGCGTACATAATAAGGAAGGATATTGAATCCCGGGTAAGACTCATACCAGCCACACCAATCACACCGTACAACTTGTGATCTGAACCCAGTTAACAGTATGATAACAACGAAGGAGCCTCTGAAAAGATGGCTCACAACAACAATAACCCGATTTAGTTAACAATAACTATGTACAAGTATTGCAGACAATCCGCACTTGGGATGGGCGCCCAGCATCCACTACGGACTATGAGAAATAGAATTATCGGTAAGTAAATTCTTATTTTCTCTGACGTCCTAGTGGATGCTGGGAACTCCGTAAGGACCATGGGGATTATACCAAAGCTCCCAAACGGGCGGGAGAGTGCGGATGACTCTGCAGCACCGAATGAGAGAACTCCAGGTCCTCCTCAGCCAGGGTATCAAATTTGTAGAATTTAGCAAACGTGTTTGCCCCTGACCAAGTAGCTGCTCGGCAAAGTTGTAAAGCCGAGACCCCTCGGGCAGCCGCCCAAGATGAGCCCACTTTCCTTGTGGAATGGGCTTTTACAGATTTTGGCTGTGGCAGGCCTGCCACAGAATGTGCAAGCTGAATTGCACTACAAATCCAACGAGCAATAGTCTGCTTAGAAGCAGGAGCACCCAACTTGTTGGGTGCATACAGGATAAACAGCGAGTCAGACTTTCTGACTCCAGCCGTCCTGGAAACATATATTTTCAGGGCCCTGACAACGTCAAGTAACTTGGAGTCCTCCAAGTCCCTAGTAGCCGCAGGCACCACAATAGGTTGGTTCATGTGAAAAACAGAAAACACCTTAGGGAGAAATTGAGGACGAGTCCTCAATTCTGCCCTGTCAGAATGAAAAATTAAGTAAGCGCTTTTATATGATAAAGCCGCCAATTCTGACACACGCCTGGCTGAAGCCAGGGCTAACAGCATCGTCACCTTCCATGTGAGATATTTTAAGTCCACAGTGGTGAGTGGTTCAAACCAATGTGACTTAAGGAACCTCAAAACAACATTGAGATCCCAAGGTGCCACTGGAGGCACAAAAGGAGGTTGTATATGCAGTACCTCTTTTACAAATGTCTGAACTTCAGGTACTGAAGCCAGTTCTTTCTGGAAGAAAATCGACAGGGCCGAAATTTGAACCTTAATGGACCCTAATTTTAGGCCCATAGACAGTCCTGTCTGCAGGAAATGGAGGAAACGACCTAGTTGAAATTCCTCTGTAGGGGCCTTCTTGGCCTCACACCACGCAACATATTTTCGCCAAATGCGGTGATAATGTTTTGCGGTTACATCCTTCCTGGCTTTGACCAGGGTAGGGATGACTTCATCTGGAATGCCTTTTTCCTTCAGGATCCGGCGTTCAACCGCCATGCCGTCAAACGCAGCCGCGGTAAGTCTTGGAACAGACAAGGCCCCTGCTGGAGCAGGTCCTTTCTTAAAGGTAGAGGCCACGGGTCTTCCGTGAGCATCTCTTGAAGTTCCGGGTACCAAGTCCTTCTTGGCCAATCCGGAACCACGAGTATCGTTCTTACTCCTCTCCTTCTTATGATTCTCAGTACTTTTGGTATGAGAGGCAGAGGAGGGAACACATACACTGACTGGTACACCCACGGTGTCACCAGAGCGTCCACCGCTATTGCCTGAGGGTCCCTTGACCTTGCGCAATATCTGTCCAGTTTCTTGTTAAGACGGGACGCCATCATGTCCACCTTTGGTTTTTCCCAACGGTTTACAATCAGTTGGAAGACTTCTGGGTGAAGTCCCCACTCCCCCGGGTGGAGGTCGTGTCTGCTGAGGAAGTCTACTTCCCAGTTGTCCACTCCCGGAATGAACACTGCTAACAGTGTTATCACATGATTTTCCGCCCAGCGGAGAATCCTTGCAGCTTCTGCCATTGCCCTCCTGCTTCTTGTGCCGCCCTGTCTGTTTACGTGGGCGACAGCCGTGATGTTGTCCGACTGGATCAATACCGGTTGACCCTGAAGCAGAGGCTTTGCTTGACTTAGGGCATTGTAAATGGCCCTTAGTTCCAGGATATTATGTGAAGTGATGTCTCCAGGCTTGACCATAAGCCCTGGATATTTCTTCTCTGTGTGACTGCTCCCCAGCCTTGCAGGCTGGCATCCGTGGTCACCAGGACCCAGTCCTGAATGCCGAATCTGCGGCCCTCTAGAAGATGAGCACTCTGCAACCACCACAGGAGGGACACCCTTGTCCTTGGTGACAGGGTTATCCGCTGATGCATCTGAAGATGCGACCCGGACCATTTGTGTGGAATCTGCCGAATGGGATTGCTTCGTAGGAAGCCACCATTTTTACCCAGAACCCTTGTGCATTGATGCACTGAGACTTGGTTCGGTTTTCGGAGGTTCCTGACTAGCTCGGATAACTCCCTGGCTTTCTCCTCCGGGAGAAACACCGTCTTTCTGGACTGTGTCCAGGATCATCCCTAGGAACAGAAGACAAGTCGTCGGAACCAGCTGCGATTTTTGCATATTGAGAATCCACTCGTGCTGCCGCAACACTACCTGAGATAGTGCTACACCGACCTCCAACTGTTCTCTGGATCTTACCCTTATCAGGGAATCGTCCAAGTAAGGGATAACTAAAATTCCCTTCCTTCGAAGGAATATCATCATTTCGGTCATTACTTCAGTAAAGACCCGGGGTGCCGTGGACCATCCCTACGGCAGCGTCTGAACTGATAGTGACAGTTCTGTACCATAACCTGAGATACCCTTGGTGAGAAGGGCAAATTTTGACATGAAGGTAAGCCTCCTTGATGTCCCGAGACATCATGTAGTCCCCTTCTTCCAGGTTTGCAATCACTGCTCTGAGTGACTCAATTTTGAATTTGAACCTCTGTATGTAAGTGTTCAAAGATTTTAGATTTTAAAATCGGTCTCACCGAGCCGTCTGGCTTCGGTACCACAATAGTGTGGAATAATACCCCGTTCCCTGTTGCAGGAGGGGTACCTTAATTATCACCTGCTGGGAATACAGCTTGTGAATGGCTTCCAAAACTGCCTCCCTGTCAGCGGGAGACGTCGGTAAAACAGACTTTTGGAAACGGCGAGGGGAATACGTCTCGAATTCCAATTTGTACCCCTGAAATATTACCTGAAGGATCCAGGGGTCTACTTGCGAGTGAGCCCACTGCGCACTGAAATTCACTGAGAACGGGCCCCCACCGTGCCTGAACTTGTAAAGCCCTAGCGTCATACTGAGGGCTTGGCAGAGGCGGAAAAGGGTTTCTGTTCCTGGGAACTGGCTGATCTCTGCAGCCATTTTTCTCTCCCTCTGTCACGAGCAGAAAAGAGGAACCCTTTTGTCCGCTTGCCAACCAGGACTGCGACTGATAATACGGCGTCTTATTTTGAGAGGCGACCTAGGGTACATCCCCTTTTTTTAGGCAATATGCCGTTTGGAATCCCTGACCACTTTACTGGTAGAATACAACGCACTTATACTTGATGCCAGTCGGCAAATATTCCGCTGTGCATCATGCATATATAGAAATGCATCTTTTAATTGCTCTATAGGCAATAATATACTGTCCTTATCTAGGATATCAATATTTCCAGTCAGGGAATCCGACCACGCCAACCCAGCACTGCACATCCAGGCTGAGGCGATTGCTGGTCGCAGTATAACACCAGTATGTGTGTAAATACATTTTAGGATACCCTCCTGCTTTTTATCAGCAGGATCCTTAAGGGCGGCCATCTCAAGAGAGGGTAGAGCCCTTGTTACAAGCGTGTGAGCGCCTTATCCCCTGTAGGGGGTGTTTCCCAACGCACCCTAACCTCTGGCGGGAAAAGGTATACTGCCAATAACTTTTTAGAATTATCAATTGTCATCGGGGGGAAACCCACGCATAATCACACACCTCATTTTATTTTTCAGATTCAGGAAAACTACAGGAAGTTTTTCCTCACCAAACATAATACCCCTTTTTTGGTGGTCTTCATATTATCAGAAAAGTGTAAACATTTTCCATTGCATCAATCATGCAATGTGTGGCCCTATTGGAAATCACGGTCGTCTCTTCACCGTCGACACAGGAGTCAGTATCCGTGTCGGCGTCTGTATCTGAGGTAACGGGCGCTTTAAAGCCCCTGTATGAGACGTCTGGACATGCACAAGCTGAGTAGCCGGCTGTCTCATGTCAACCACTGTCTTTTATACAAAGCTGACACTGTCACGCAATTTCAACAGTACATCCACTCAGGTGTCGACCCCCTAGGGGGTGACAACACTATTACAGACACTCTACTCCGTCTCCACATCATTTTTCTCCTCATACATGTCGACACCAACGTACCGACACACAGCACACACACAGGGAATGCTCTGATAGAGGACAGGACCCACTAGCCCTTTGGGGAGACAGAGGGAGAGTTTGCCAGCACACACCAGAGCGCTATATATATATATATATATACAGGGATAACCTTATATAAGTGTTTTTCCCTTTATAGCTGCTGTATTGTTTATACTGCGCCTAATTTGTGCCCCCCTCTCTCTGTAGTGTAGTGACTGCAGGGGAGAGCCAGGGAGCTTCCCTCCAACTGAGCTGTGAGGGAAAATGGCGCCAGTGTGCTGAGGAGATAGGCTCCGCCCCTTTCTCGGCGTCCTTATCATCCGTTTTTTTATATGTTTTGGCAGGGGTTAAATGCATCCATATAGCCCAGGAGTTATATGTGATGCATTTATTTTAGCCATATAAGGTTTTAATCGATTTATTGCGTCTCAGGGCGCTGCCCCCCCAGCGCCCTGCACCCTCAGTGACCGGAGTGTGAAGTGTGCTGAGAGCAATGGCGCACAGCTGCGGTGCTGTGCGCTACCTTATCTGAAGACAGGATCGTCTTCTGCCGCCGATTTCACCGGACCTCTTCGTCTCTTCTGGCTCTGTAAGGGGGACGGCGGCGCGGCTCCGGTGACCCATCCAGGCTGTACCTGTGATCGTCCCTCTGGAGCTAATGTCCAGTAGCCTAAGAAACCCGATCCACTCTGCACGCAGGTGAGTCCGTTTCTTCTCCCCTTAGTCCCACGATGCAGTGAGCCTGTTGCCAGCAGGTCTCACTGAAAATAATAAACCTAAACTAAAACTTTCACAAAGAGCTCAGGAGAGCCCCTAGTGTGCACCCTTCTCGTCGGGCACAGAAATCTAACTGAGGCTTGGAGGAGGGTCATAGGGGATGGAGCCAGTGCACACCAGCTAGTCCTAAAGCTTTCTTTAGATGTGCCCAGTCTCCTGCGGAGCCGCTATTCCCCATGGTCCTTACGGAGTTCCCAGCATCCACTAGGACGTCAGAGAAATATATATATCTATCTATCTATCTATATATATCTTGATAAAGGGGTTAGTCACCCCGAAACGTTGATGATGCTGTTTGCTGTGAACTTTTAATACACGCTTGTTCAGCTACAAGACCCTGAGTGTGCAAGTTTCTCTTTAAGCTAACCATCAATTCCACTGAGGGCACCGGGGCATATCAGCCATTGGAGGAGTGCCGGGTTTACTACATCTTTTATATATATATATATATATATATATATATATATATATATATATATGTGTATGTATATATATATATGTGTATGTATATATATATATATATATATATATATATATATGTGATATGGTTCCAGAGCATAAAATAAATTTACCCTATTTGGTTTATTTATCATGGTGTAATTATTAGGTATCTGCTGCACCCCCAGCAGCCAATCAGCAAAAGTTACACAGTTGTGTTACATAACGGACCTCGGAGTGACTCGCGTCAGTTCATCAGACGGGTGCATAATCCGACAAGTGGTGAAAGTGAATGTGGAGTTGGTCTGAGACAAGCATTTCCCAGGATGGTGCACTAAAGAAAAAGAAAGATCAACTCATTACTCACTTATCGGAACTATTTAAATAATGCAATATTTGTACGAGAGTCCAGAAATGGAAGTATAATCTGCATTATGGAAGTATAATCTGCATTTTTAATACATGCACCATACATAAAGAATCACTGAGTAATAGCAAGCATGGAGAAGCACTACAGCCCTGCGACTGTGGACTGAGCGCTAAACATAAAGTAAAAAAAAAGGTGTTTCTCTTTGAGAATGAATCTATTGGTTTGAAACATGTTGGATGCAGAAGTGGGGCCACAAGACACAGCCCAGCAGAGAGAAGCTGACCCAGCCCAGCTAAAGTAAATTAGGGACAGTGCTTCCAAAGCTCCAGACCATACCGGTAACCGGTCCCATAACCTATACTAAAAAGGCTATAATCATTGTGGTCACATGACCCATTGTTTTTAATTCTCTGGGTTTTCACATCGCTACCCTTATCCTCACCGTTCCTTATCCTAATTCTTACCTTTGCTGCATTCATGACTGTTTCATCTGTTTAACCTTTTTTTTTATTTTAAGTTTTGTTTTTGTTGTTTTTGAAACACAGTCGCAAGGCTGTAGAGCTTCTTAATTTAATACAAATTACTGAGCTGCTGCACACAAACATTGAGCGTGACAGGTTATCTTTTTCTCATTAATAGCAAGCATAGTAATAATGGTAAGAACATGTACAGTATTTTACTGTTAGTTGCTGTGTTCTTTAAAACCAGTATTACTGAATGTGCAGGATACCATATGCTTTAGCTTTAACTTTCTAAGAAATATTTGTCAATTGGCTACAGTATTTCCTTTAGCTTGAAACTTCTCAGGCCTGTATGACAGCAGTATCCTATGAATAAAACGGTGTTGTATATACAGAACAGCAAACTACAAACAACTATGCCATAGGAAACTTTTTTAAAAGGTAATAAAATGAGAGAATAGCACACATCAATAATTAAGTTGTTAAACAATTTAAAACACCCACTGTACACAAATCCACACTGAATGCACATTTAAAAGGTGAAAAAAGGAAGGCACATACTGGTTCAGAGGGTATCCGGTCTATAGAGCTACACTAAAAAGGTAAACAGTCAATAGGTCAACCACTAATGGCCGACATGCTTTAGGCTGACAGGGTCAAAAGGTCGACATGTAAAAGGTAGATAGTTCAAAAGGTCAACAGGACAATGGGCGACAAAAGGTTTTGGGTTTTTCCCCCCACTTTTTCATACGTTACCATCCACGTGAACTACGATTGGGAATAGTAACCGGCCAGAAACATGCGAGGGTACGCGGTACACTAAAGGGGCTCTTTTGTAGCAGAAAAGTGACAAAATAGCCCCATTAGTGTAACACGTCCCCTCGCATGCTTGGGGCAGGTTACTATTCCCAGTCGTAGTCCACGTGGATGGTAAAATATGAAAAAGTTGGAACCCCCCCCCCCCCAAAAAAAAAAAAAAAAAAAACAAGAACAAAACCTTTTGTCGCCCATTGTCATGTCGACCTTTTGAACCTGTTGACCATTTCCATGTTGACCTTTCGACCCTGTAGTCCTATTGCATGTCGGCCATAAGTAGTCGACCTATTGACTGTAGACCTTTTTAGTGTAGATCTAATAATCCACACCCGAGTCAGAAGCAAATTACAGGAAATAGTTGCTATGCACTTATAAATATTACAGGACATTGGCGTTTATGAAGGGGAAGTCAGGATCTTCATTCATTAGGTCATGTCAATCATGTGTACTATAGAAATAATGTATACGTTTTTGGAAGTGCAAATCTAAGTGCAATTAGTAACAGGAAAATGTACAAGATATTAGCAATAGTCTTTCCTGAGTTGCTTGATTTAAGGTTTAGTTGGAATACAACAATAGTTGAATTTATGAAACAATTAATGCCATTCAATTGATAAGACGGCTACTATTCTGCTACATGGTGGTCTCACTATCGCAGAAATTGGTCATACGAAACTCAGGAAAGAAGTATGCTTTATAGCTCAGAAGCAATCTCCAATGTGCAGATGACTAGAAATATAAAATTTGGAAAACTAACAATAATACACCAAACTCACAATTTTGATTTTTGATAAGATATAGAGGCTGCTAAAAGTAGAGTCAAGCAAAGAAAAAAAAGGTAGTACCAATAAATTGACTCTATGGTCTTCACAGAGACGGAGAGGTTATAGTAAAGAGGACAGATAACTTCAGTAAGTAACAGACATACCACACCTTCCAGAGGTGGCAAATTCCCAGAGTTTTGGCGTCTGCTGTAAAAAAATAACGTCACATAACTGAATCTGTGGGTTCAATGTGTACAAACGGCTAAAATACTTTTTTTTAAAACCTTATCACAGAGAAGCCCTATTGGTTAAAACCTCAGGGTTTACAAAATAAAAACAGTATTGTAAGTGGCAATTAAAAAATAAGAATTGTTAATCTGACTGCCAACTTAAAAACTGTATAAATATTACAAAATAATCTTTGTTTAATAGGCAATGATCAAGTAATCTATCCACTAATTAGTTAAACAGCAGCAGTATTGGGCAGAGAAGTTTGTCACTGGTTGTAAAATGTAATAGGACATAAAGATAATCATGAATGGCAAGGTTGTGACATGTACTAAGGACTATGGGGAAAAATTAACTTCTGGTCAATGGCTGTAATGTGCCTACCCATCGGTCATACAAAAACACTTAACGACCAGTATCTTCACTGAATGTAGTGGGCACCTCTATGGGGTGTAAAGAAGAATTTGCGTGGGTTGTCTACCATAAAGAAAAGTAATGCGCACAGCTGCACAATGCAGTTATATGTGGTGCACACTGTAATGAATCATTGTGTTTAACAGAGCCCAGTCAGGCATTCACATAAAAGCATTATAAACTGAATTGCCAAAAGCCATAGTATAGGTGCCTAGTATCATGTAGGACCCCCTCTAGCCCAGCGAAGTGCAGCAACTCCATGTGGCATCAATTCCACAAGTGAATGGAAGACCTCTGGAGAGATGTTGACCCGTATCAGCAAGATAGCTTCCCACAGCTCTCTGAAATTTGTAGATGCAGGATGTGACTGGACCTCTCCACGTCCCATAGGTGCTCGATTGGGTTCATGTTGAGTGAAAGTGATGGCAACACCATTCGTCTGAACTCGAACCAATTCTGGACAACTCGGGACCGATGACATGGTGCATTATCTTGCTGGAATATTTCATCATTGTGGCTGTACATGAAGTCAATGAAGGGCTGCAAATGGTCATCAAGCAATGTAACATAGCAGTTAACAGTCAATGACGTGTTCAGATGGACCTCCAGACCCAACCCATGCCACATGAAGACACGCTACACCATTATGGAACCACCAAAAGCCTGCATGGTGCCTTGGTCTATGGCCTACTAGGGTCTGTGCCACAACAAAACCCTACAATCAGTCCGAAACAGCTGGAACAGTGACTCATCGGACCAATCCACATGTTGCCAGTCCTCCAGGGTACAATTAGCGTGTCACAAGCACAGATGAGATGCTGTGTCTGGTGTTGTAGTTTTAACATGGGAACTATGGTGGGTCTTTTGCTCCCATATTCCATGAAAGCTAAAAAACGCTGCACTGACCTGCTGGATATGCATCTGGTACCTCCAGCATTGAATGTGGATGTGATTTGAGCTAGCGTCACTTGTCTGTTACCATGGACAATTATGGCCAGAAGTTGCTGTTCACGATCATTAAGAACCTGTAGTTTTCTACTGCACTATACACAGTGGGTGGTAATGCCTTCCATGAGGTAGTTCAGGTACACACTTGACACCGTAGATCAAGGAATGTTGAATGTCCGCACAACAAGTAAGTACTCTGTGTACAAACTCTGTCACGTCCAAGCAAACAATTACATTTATGATGGTTTACGACAATTATACAAACAATAAACTCACTAATTTGAAGGCAAACTTTTAAGTTGTGTTTTGTGTAGACTTTAATGTTTCAAGTCTTGTATATATATGATTTTGAAACTGGTATTTCTCTAAATAGAATCAATTACAAAGATGAAAAAAAATGTATTTAAATTGACAAAATATACTTTAAATTAAATGAAAGCATTTAAGGATTTCCTTTATTAGCCACACTTTATATAGAAGAACTGTTTATTAACGGTGATTTTAAACAAAAAGACAATCTTTGCTTAACGTTATATTTTAACTTAAATGTCATAAACTTGCCTAGCCAAAAAAATTGCAACTGTAATAGGTCACTCAGGTGATGAAAAAACAACAAATTGGGATAAAAATGATATCATCATTCTACACAAACGTGCTTAAATGCTTATTTCTTATATTGGTCCAAATTGCACTAATTTATACTATATAATGAAACATGAGTCTTGACAGACTTCTACCAATTTAGTGAAAGCAAGCTGATATGGCTAGTTTTTCTAAATATATGGAACATGTCCTTTAGGCAATATTAAATATAGTTATAGGGACAATAAGTAAACAGCATCCATTTTCTTTTTGACATGGTTATTGCATGTAACCTTTACTTTTTAATCTGAGATTTAGCAGATTTATTGAGTCAATTCAATTATGAAGAGCACTTATGGTAGTCCTGGACAAAAATTCTGGGCTGAGATGGGTTGCTGTTGCAACGGCACATTGCCCTCCCATCCCTAACTGAACTGACCCCTATATCAGGTGAAAAACTCAGAGTAACCTGGCTCAAAGAGAAGAGGACATGCCAGGAACTGAAAAATCCTATTCACACCGGAATCTCCTGTGCTGGCAGGTAGGGGAGGCCTTAGTCAAATCTCTCTTGCAGCTATACAAGTTTACTCTCTTTGGAAAAATTGCTGATGTCATCACAAATGGAGCACAGTAGTATTTCAGTATCCAGTGTGGAAGTACTGCTTCCCAACTGGCCCTACAGTGTATAAAAAAAAACAAATATTTTGGAAACGGAAAGGACTTACTATAACACAAAAGACCTCAGTGTATACAGCTGCACATTGGCCCCTATTATAAGTATGTATTTCACATTGTATTATTACTGCAATTTACGGACAAGGAAGGTTGCAAAAAATGCAGATCTACGTAATTCCTCTGCATTGTATACACTGAACTCAAAATACATGGGCTTACTAATCCTTTCAACACATGAAAATCAGGGTTCCACTTGATTTTACGTTGAGAATAAACAAGAATTCACCAACTGCCACATGTCAAATGTCTTCTTGTGTGGCATTCAGCCTTTCTGCATTTGAACTTCCATTTTTCTATATCGCTGATGTGATGTCAGATAAAGTACAACAGCACCATGATTTAGTTAAATATATTGTAGAGAGTCTCTAAAATATTAAGCGGCCTGTTTTTGAAACAAACAACTTCAGTCAATACTCATAAAAACAAATGTTTGGGTTAAGCCGCCTACACATAGTGCGATTCAGGCTAATGGCCGATATCGACTATATTGTGGCCGGAGGCATGAACCTCCGATATAGTCAATATTGGTCCTGCCTACACACTCTATTTTTTTCTTGGCATTGCAAGGTGTTTCCACACGGCGCGATATGCACTGTCTTTCTACCGATATGGACTATATAGTTCATATTGGTAGATATAGTGCAACGTGTGTAGGCCCCTGAGGCTGACTGTTGCAGTTTAGAGTAACAGATATATTTAAGAAGGGGGTACTACATTAGATATTGGAGATATCCCTCTCTTAACGATCACAGACCTGTGGTCCAGTTATCAATCTAAAGATGGAGTTATGCATTGTAGCATACAGCCTACATTATTTTTTATTTAATTTTTATTAGAAGTTTCTGGCCCTGGAAGAAAAGTTTCATCTTTGGCCATCACATTTTAAGCTTTGTCTGAAATGGCTGTTATTGGAATCTGTGACCGGTGGCTTTCCCATATAAATATCACAGAAAATGCAATAAAAATGCTTATTTTCAGAGCTAGAGTATAACACAAATAATAAGAAACAGACCCTTAAGTAAACTGTACTAATGATTACTAATGTAGAAGTTTACACGACATAACTTTCGGATCAACACTTGGATGGCTTACAGTGGACCAAAGTAATGTTTCCTGGACACAACATTGGAAGCCCCAATCAAATCTGTGGCTAGAGAATCTGAATGGGTTCATTTAGGAGTTTCTGGATATTTCTTTAATATTACCATGTTATTAAATAAACTGTAAACAATACGAGTGCTACTGCTTAGTATATTTGGATTTAGATCGGGACCAGGGGCAGTGATGATTGGAGGAGGAAAAAAATACATGATTTTAGTATTTCCAAATCCCTTTAATACAAACATTATGCTTTAGCCCTGTAAAATCTCAAACAAGATACTTAGCTAATCTGTATAAAATATTTTCCATCAGTGCAAAAATTGTATAGCAATGCCAAAAACATCCATGATGGACGATTACATATTTACACATTTACAATATATTTATATACCATTTTGGTATTATTTGTTAAATATTTTTTTTTTGCAGTCTCAATGTGTAAAAAACAAAACAAAAAAAAACAACAACAAATATTTCAGACAGGAAAACATGGCAGTTTCTTTTTTTTGAAACTAGGGAAGTAAATAAATTTTTCAGAAACGTATAATAAATAGCAAGCTTACAAAATGTTTAAATTGCTTGCTAATTGCAAATGCAATATGTTTAATTATACACAGACTATAACTGCCACTTACTGCCAATTCTGATCAGCAGAAAGAACCATTACTGTGACCTGCCTACAAGATGGTATTTTAACAACATTCACAAGAAGTGGTAACCGCTCGGCACAGACAAAACATTTTTCTAGACAGTTCTATTCCCAAATTGAAATCATCCTCATGATCAACATGAAGATTTGGCACCTATGGAACACATTTATCGAATCTCGGGGAGAGATTAAGTAGCAACCAATCAGCTCCTAACTGCCATGTTACAGACTATCTGAAAAATGTCAGGAGCCTACTGGATGGTACTTTATCTCTCTCCAAGCTTTGATAAATCTGCCCCTATAGTTTGAAAATAAGATACATACAGTGTTTGCCTGCCTCTTCCTTTTAGCAGCCTTTACGCATAATAAATGTGGTTCCTGCAAAACTGCAAACAAAAATTAGAAGACCTGGGAAATGATTGTTTATTACAGAGGAGATCACTTATTGTATGCAGTAAAACATGTATGTGTATGTTGTGGTGTAGAGGTGAAAATGGCCCAATACTCAATATCCTGTAAAGATGTCCATTTTACAGGACGTAAGGAGAATCCCTCACCAGACCCCTCATCATCGTCTGTCGCGGGCTCTTGCAAATCCTCGGGGGCAGCCTTAGAATGGCTTGGACAGTTCTTGCTGTCTGATACAGTCACTTGTACTTGAGACCTCTCACCTGAGGCCTCTGATTGATGGACGGAACTCGAGGTAGTTAAGCTCTTGAAAGGAATGTCACCTGTCTCGTCTTCTTCAAAGTCTGTGAAGCAGTACACATCTTCCTGATCAAGATCTAAGGTCCGGAAGCCCTTGGTGACCACTCCAGGTCTAGGGTCCAGGATTCCTCCTAGATGTGGCTGTGCCAACTGCTGCCAATGATGTAAAGTTGCTGAACCTGGAATGGACAGAAAACAGGTATTCAGCTAAACCATAGATATCTAATTTTTATTAATACTTGCATTATCTGATTAATGCATAATAAACCAGTCAGGCCACCAAAAATGTGCACTAGAATACTAGTTTCCGGTAAATCTATAGTTGCTCATTTTTAACCTTAAATTGTATGAAAAGAATTAGACTCACAGGAACATATGGGCTCCTATAAAAATTTACAAACGTCAAACTAGTTTGTAAGAAACAATATAAACCTCTAAGTTATACAGTAGTTACACGACAAATAGCAGAAAATCTGTAGCAGTATTGATAAAAAAGGACAATGGAGATTGCACAATTATGTTCCGTCATTATGCAATAATATGTTTTTGGTTTTTTTTTTCAGTTACTGAAGCATTATTAGGACATATTTTTTATTCATTTAAAATATATTGTTGGCAGTACAGATAAATTCACAACCTTCAACAAAGTTTAAAAAAATTCTATATATTATATAGTGTATATATATTATATAGTGTATATATATATATATATATATATATATATATATATATATATATATATGTGTATAATTTATTAAAAAGAAATAGGAAGATCACTACAATTTTGGGGGGCATGGTCTATCCATAATGAGACGATAAGTGCCAAGACTGACGACTTTTAATGTGCTTTGGCCTTCTTTACATCTTTCACTTATAACTTAATGTACATGTTTTAGTCAGAGATTTGAGATTTGTTCTGAAACCTTAGCATGTTTTATTGCGTGACAGCCCAGCATGATCAGGGATAATCTCCTAGCAGGGATGTTATGGTAGGAACATGCTACAGTCACTTTATGGATTAGGGCATGAAGTGTTCCCAGGGTTACTGAATCAGTGCTAGGTTTAACATAATTGCTGTTAATGCCAACTTTGCTGTGCTGACATACTCCACCACTGACACAAAACCTCAATTGCCACAATCGCCACTATATCCCATCTGTCAAGTAATGGTTTACATTATTTGGCCTATAAGGCGCTGCACCATTTCGTCTCTATAGAAATATTAATTTAGCAGAATAAATAATATGGTATAATCAACAGAAGTATATGTATAATATAATCTACAAACCGCTTTTTCAACTAAAGTCAAGATACAGTCCATTGAGGAAAGGTACATTTAATTTGAATACATGGGACGTAACAGTATGTTGCATGTTTAGAGATATAAAAAAAAAATGTTACGATGTATCCCTTCGTAATTATGCTGGGGAGAGTAATTGTAACCAAATAAAGGATTTTAAAACTGCTTAACACTACAGTATATCCAAAGGTGAATTATAGCAAGCTGAGCATAAAAGGCCTGATTAATGTTTGTTAGTAAAGCAAAATATCTGGAACAAACCATGCTGCCATGCAAAGGGAGAAACCATATTTATATTTTTTTTTTGTGCAGGATAAATACTGGCTGATATTGCATGTAGCCCACAAACGTTTAGACAGTATCACAAGAATAATACTGAAGTGAATTGGTGTCTTGTTTGATCAGTGTGGACGTTGCATTTATTAACAACTGTCACAATTCTAATTCTGTAGATTATACTTGTTTGTTTGTGGGGTAATCAGATCCTGGGGGCAGATGTATTAAGCTAGGAGAAGTGATAAAGCAGTGATAAGTGCAAGGTGATAACGCACCAGCCAATCAACGCCTAACTGCCAATTTACATATTGGAGCTGATTGGCTGGGGCGTTATCACCATGCAATTATCACTGCTTTATCACTTTTCCAGGATTAATACATCTGCCCCCCAGTGTGGTATGTTGCATGACCCAAACCAAAATAAATGACAATAGCTGAAAGTAAGATACTTCCAAATACAAGCTCAGCTGTTATATTCTTAATATAGAAAAATGCACTTAAAATATTCACAAAGTATTTTTATAGACAGATTCAGGTATCCACTATCGCAGCATTGACAGGTACTATAGTTGTGAAAAGCTAACTCTCATTGCTTAGCAACATCTATGAACACGGAAACAAATCGTATAGGTCAGTCACAACTTATTTCCATGGTGACATACTGTATTTTAAGTACGGATGGTGTAATGGTTAGCATTACTGCCTCACAGCACTGAGGTCATGGGTTCAATTCCCACCATGGCCCTAACTGTGTGGAGTTTGTATATTCTCCCTGTACTTGTGTGGGTTTCCTCCAGATACTCCAGTTTCCTCCCACAATCCCAAAATACACTGGTAGGTTAAATGGATCCCAACAGAATTAACCCCAGCGTGAATGTGTGTGTATACATGTGGTAGGGAAAATAGAATGTAAGCTCCACTAGGGCAGGGACTGATGTAAATGGGCAAATATTCTCTGTAAAGCGCTGCGGAATATGTGTGTGCTATATAAATAACTGGTAATAAATAAATAAAATAAATAGTTTTTCAAACTAACTGCCAAGTGGCCCCAAAAGTCTCCTTCTGTATTTGTAATGGGCAATTTCCGGTAGAAGTGTTAATTCAAATTTCTCCACTAAATTCTAATACCCAGCACAATGATTTGAATTAGTTAACATCATTTTTTGTGGGGGGTTGTACTTCAGTAATAAATATATACCTAAAAAAGCACACACAACTACCAAGAAAAACTCTTTAAAAATAAACTCACATGATCTTATCGTAGTTTTAAATAATTATATGCACAAAGACAAATGAACATTTGTCATTAAAATTGTTATTTCATTCCAATGGAAATATTTCAGTGTTACATGTTTACAATGACTGACATTTACAAAGGGCAAACAGACAGCTAAGTTGTGGTCAACGGCTAAGATGGTGAGAAAACACAGATGTACTGTATCTAGATGGGAATAATGCGAATGCATGGTGTGAATGTACTCTGGTCACATCCATTCACACCAGACTCTAGGGGACCATAGAAGATAAATGAATATAGTGACGAGGGCTGCAAATGATTTACTGTATGGACTGCATGCAGCTTCCGGGCACTCAAATGCCCAACAGTGTTATAAACGTACTTTCATTTCATGCAATGAATTACAGTGACAGTGATGTCTCAGTCCACCATAATACATGTACTGTACATTTGCAAATACGAATGACTTACCATTGCATATTAGGAAACGTATACAACTCACAAATGCTGCTGCAGTTTTGTACAAAACCCTTAATATCAGCATAACATAACATGGTGGAAGGTATAGGTTTCTTCATAAAATTAACTGGTAAAACTATTTCATTTTTCATTTCAGAAAAATTTGTGGCACGCAAGTCTACAGCAGAACTATTCTATATCGCTATACATTTTAGTAGCACAGCTGGTAAAGTACTGATTTTAAAAAAGATCCTGTAAGCACATGTCCTCTAAACTGGGTGTGGTTCATTAGGTCGACATGAGTTAGGTCGACACGGAAAAAGGTTGACATGCATTTTTTAACTTTTTTGGTGGCGTTTTCTTCAAAAAGTGACCGGGAACCTCAATTAGTGCACTGTAACCCCTCGCCATGCTTCGGGCACGGTGCCTTGCTCCTCTACCGCTGCGCTCGGCACAGGCTACCGTTCCCAATTGTAGTCCACGTGGATCGTAAGGGTATGAAAAATGTCAAAAAAATTGTGAAAAACTCATGTCGACCTTTTTCCATGACGACCTAATGCATGTCAACTAAACGTGGTCGACCCAATGTATGTCGACCTAATGACCGCCATCCCTCTAAACTATGCTTAGAATTTCTATTTGGCCTAAACACCATAACTGCAATAAAAGTACAATGGAATGTGTTCATGCTATATAATAATCATGCTCCTAACTAATTACATCCCCACTGTACATTCCACATATATCTTTCTTCACTTTCCCATCCTCCTGACCTCAGGCCAATATTGCTGTGTGGCCATATCATACAGCCCACCAAGAACCTTTGCAGTCTGGCTGAACCATTATGCAACAGATCGCACCGTTCCTTGTTTATCAATGCCTTTTTACCCTATAGACCAGAGGTTCTCAAACTCGGTCCTCGGGGGCACACACAGTGCATGTTTTGCAGGTAACCCAGCAGGTGCACAGGTGTATTAATTGCTCACTGACACATTTGAAAAGGTCCACAGGTGGAGCTAATTATTTCACTTGCGATTCTGTGAGGAGACCTGCAAAACATGCACTGTGTGTGCCCCCGAGGACCGAGTTTGAGAACCTCTGCTATAGACTGTAAGCTTGTGAGCAGGGTCTTCCTACCTCTATGCCTGTCTGTAATTACTGAGTTTTGTTTTATCACTGTTGTTTCCAACTGTAAAGTGCAACGGAATATTCTGCGCTAAGTAAGAAATGGTTAATAAATAACATCATAACCAACACATTAATGTGTGTGGAGGATATGTATCTACCAAGTGGTAAAATGCCCATGATGGATACACAACTGTTAACTGGACTGCAATTTAGCTGCTAAAGTGCTTTATGCACCAAGTTATTAGACTGTATGTACTAAATAGCCTTACAGAGATCACGGTAAGATTATCCCTTATAGCTGCATATTGTATACTGCAAATAACTGCCTACAATACACAGCACACCTATGATGAAACATTGCTCTAGTCAGCTTTCTTAATATAGTCAACATTACTTTGGTGGCATTAAGAATTAAGAAGGCCTTGTATGAGAGATTGATTTCTTTAATTACATTATCATGGCCTGTTGCCCATCAGATTGTATGAAGTGAATGAATGCATGATATAGGCAAATATCTGTATACTGACATCAAGAGTTGGACGTTGCGTAATACTATAATGAGTGACAGCCCTTTGTGTGGCTGCATATTTTGCAGGTGCCTTTTGCCTCACTGGTTCTATGGTACTTGGGTAGGAACTTTAGCACAGGGAACAGTGCATCTACAGGATACACTTAGCAACAAAAGGTCAAATGGGATCTTTAGACATACAATCATTTTACATTCTACTCTACTGCAAATGTATACATACCCAATGGTTATTGCACCTACAACCCTGCATATATTTTGTCTTTGACCTGTAAGCATGGTCAAGGTGAAGGCATTAAGAGAGAGAAGTAGTGAAAATCAGTCCAACATGTCAAAAAAAAGAAAAGAAAAAAAAAAAAAAAAGAATTCCTAAATTTAATTAAAATGAAAAAAAGACAGACAATAACTTAATAAAATAAAACCATAATATAGATAAGTTTGCCACATGCTAAAGTCACATTAATGTAGGTTTACTGTAAGCCAAACAACCAAGACTTAACAGGGCAAAACAATCAAAGAGACTGGGTAGGGCAGTGTTCGGTTGACAACACAATCAAAAACAAAAAAATAAATACAATAATAATAATAATAATAAAATATAAAAGTGACATGGTTCAGAAATTCACCCACAGGGCACGCATAAGCCAATTGCTTTAAAATATACTAATGACTTATGCTTATGAATGTATAAGGAACAGTGTTGGCTTTCTCCTCTCCTGTTAACCACTTAACTGATGATTATTTTCTTTCAAAACCGTTCATAACTTTTTTATTTAATATTTGGTTTAAAAAGTATATTTTTTTAAATATTTAAATATTGTATTATGCACGTCTGCAGAACGGCTCTCCTCCTCAAAAAACTGGGGGACACAGTAGGGCGGCACGCCCGCATGTGATCTGGCCATGCCAGTTAAGTGGTTAAGTAAACATATAACAAGCTACAGACATTAATTGTATATGAAATGCTGTTTTGCATAAAGCAGTAAAACAAAATAATACAATAAAAGAAAAATACAGAGAAGAGGAAAAAGATGGAAACAGAAAAAGGATAGATGGAAACTTTATTTGGAAGATTAGCATAGATACAAAAGCAATTACAAGATGACCAACTCATAATGAGAACACAAAACAGCACATATATATAGTACGTGTTACAGAATGCTGCTAAAGTGCCAGAAGGAAAACAGTTCATCAACTGAGAATTGTATCCACTAGTTTTAACTACAGTAACTGTCAAAGGATAGAAATAATAGAAGACCCACAACAGTACACAGATGGGCTTTCACACTGCTTTGTGAATAAACTAACAGGTACAAAATACAAAAAATGCCCTTATCTTGCACCACTGATGAAATAAGCAGCACCTCTATAATGGTTCCTTGTTAGCAAGAACCAATAGGTAAATAGGCAGAAATGATGTTTATAGAGGGCGGTAATGGAAATGGGACTAACCAGTCCCTTTATACAATATATATATAAAACTTAGTGTCTACTCAGTTTAGCATCCAACAAGTAAAAAAATAAAATAATATTTTTCATTTATTCTTCATACAATTACTAAAATATTAAGAATAATTAACACATAAAGGTAGCAGTAATACAGTAGATAACATTATCACATTTACATCGATAGTATTCGCAATTATGAGAGTCTTATTCAGGTGAGTGAGCGTTTCCTGGTTATGTATAAACTGTGTACCAAACCCTACACGTTTTGGCCAAACAGACTTCCTCAGGGATAGATGAAGGCAACAATATACAGGTATGATTCCCACATCTGATGTGAACTTATAATACTGATCACCAATCCAATTCGGTGTGGAGTATATTAGTGGTGTTTGAAAGGATTAGAATGAATAGAATACTCAATGCAATAGAGGATTTAAAATTCTCCAGAATAAGAAGTAAAAAAACAATTTAGGTCAATATGTCCAGGAGATACAGTTTATAAAATTATAAACCAGTAAATGGTGAGGTTTACTCCAGCAACAGCAGTGAAATCTCTAAATTAAGTTCACATCAGATGTGGGAATCACATAACTGTATATTGTTGCCTTCATCTATCCCTGAGGAAGTCCGTTCGTTTGGACAAACGCGTAGGGTTTGGTACGCAGTTTATACATAACCAGGATGCGCTCACTCACCTGAACAAGGCTCTCATAATTGTGAATACTATTGATGTAAATGTGATATTGTTACCTGCTGTATTGCTGCTAACTTTATGTATTAAATGTTCTTAATATTTTAGTAACTGAAGAATAAATTAACAACATTCCTTTAATTTTTTGACTTGTTAATTGGATGCTTAACTGGGTGGACACTAATATTCCTTTCAGGCCGCCACCTATGAACACGGGTTACTGGCACTTGAGCACGCATAGCCCGTGTTCAGGTGCGCTCTGAAAGGTGCAAGGGTTGAAATACCGGGTCAAGGGACCATGTGATCTCCAAGCGCTGCCCCTGCCGCATCACCAACTCGGCAATATGTTGGGTTGCAGACAGTGGCGGCGGGGCGCCTGGCGGGTCGCACACTGGGAGCTCCCATATCAGGCTCCCGGGTGTGACCCACCTCAGGCGGTCTGAAAGGGGTATAATTAAGTTCTATATGTATTGTATTAAGGAACTGGTTAATCCCATTTACATTAGCGCCCTCTATAAAGATCATTCCAAACTAACAGGTACATTTATGAAAGCAAAAATTTTACTTGAGAGTTACAATTATGGAAGTAAATTTAGATAACGTCACATTTTATAACAATATTTCTGTACTTCCGAAATGTTCCCTAGTGTTTACATTTAATAAATGCTAAATTATCCTAAAAATATATATACTTTGGAGAAAAGTTCAACTGAAATCATTTCAGTGATCAGTGCAATTTGCAATGCATAACTTTAAAATACACTTGTCATAAGGAGGGACACAGGTGTTTTAATTACTACAAAATATTGGCCTTGTGCAGAATAAGTCCTCCTGCTACTTAAACACCTGGGACAGGCTCTGATTTACAAAGCATCCAATAAGCCAAAGAGCTGGGCAGCACTATCTTGAACCCTGATCCCCTCCCTCTTGTTCCAAATTAGCTCTGGCAGTACTAAAGGTAGGTTCTGCTGTGGAGACCCAGCTCTACCCATTGAGCTCCGTATGATAAGTCAGGTATGCTTACTGTAGCCACATCTCACCAGCACCAGCCTCTCTCTTCTGTGTCAGATACACAGCACTTGTTACTGGTCAGGAGTGTTAACATAAAGGAGGGAGCCATCAGTAGAGAGAGGGCGCTACCCACTATTCAACATCCAGCATGACTGCAATAACCAGAACCTCTCATGGGTGGATAGTTGACAGAACTATATTTTGAGGTTTATTTACCCAAGTTCATGTGTGCCACAATATAAGTGACATCTAAAGGGCAATAGAAGGCAATCTAAGCTTTTATTAGTAGTAGTATTATTCTCTCTAGCATTTTGTACCACATTACACTAAAATATCTCAAACCAACAGCGAGGATGGCTATCTCTAAAATAGAAAGAGTGTGTGTTATGTAAAGTGCCTGCTTTCTGGTGGTGTATAAGAGACCACAGCGAGTCAGTTAGAAATACATAGAAGGGCTGGGGCCCCTTGTCACCTTCTAGGGGCTTCACGATCTGAAGTTTCTCAGGCAGGTAAGAGCGGCTGCCGAAGGACATTCCTGAGATGCCAGTAAACTCCGATATCCTGGAGTGGGTGCCCAAGGACATAATGCTTTCTGTTGGTGTTAAAGACCCGCTATGAAATTCTTTATCTGCAAGATTGCGCAGCTTCCGCTCCTGGTCATCCTCAAAGAATTTGCGCTCCAGGATGTAGTTTTCACGCCGAAGGGACAGGCGTCGCAAAGCAGTCTCTAGGTCATTACAGCCTGGTGTTCCCGGTGTCCCAGGCTTCTTGTTCTTATCTCCATCACTAGTGGGAAAGAGGAAAAGACTGTTAACAATGGATAAATATTACTGTTTACCACGGACTTACATCTTAATGATATACTCAAACACACACATATACAGTATATAGGCTGACGGGATGAGACCCCCCGAAACGTCGATGAACCACTAAAGGTTGTTTACTTTTCCAACTGGTAGTGACGCCTCATCTGTTTTCCTGTCTACATGGGGTCTGTACATCCCCGGGAAGGCACACCAGGAAGTTACATTCCAGGGATCACGGTGCCCTGAGTGAGTGCCATGTTTTGGACATTGTATATATATATATATATATATATATATATATATATATATATATATATATATATATATATATATAATATTTTATTATATATATTATATATGTTATACAGGTTGAGTATCCCATATCCAAATATTCCGAAATACGGAATATTCCGAAATACAGACTTTTTTAAGCGAGTGTGAGATAGTGAAACCTTTGTTTTTCGATGGCTCAATGTACACAAACTTTGTTTAATACACAAAGTTATTAAAAATATTGTATTAAATGAGCTTCAGGCTGTGTGTATAAGGTGTATATGAAACATAAATGAATTGTGTGAATGTACACACACTTTGTTTAATGCACAAAGCTATAAAAAATATTGGCTAAAATTACCTTCAGGCTGTGTGTATAAGGTGTATATGAAACATAAATGCATCCTGTGCTTAGCTTTAGGTCCCATCACCATGATATCTCATTGTGGTATGCAATTATTCCAAAATACGGAAAAATCCGATATCCAAAATACCTCTGGTTCCAAGCATTTTGGATAAGGGAGACTCAACCTGTATATATATACACAGGTTGAGTATCCCTTATCCAAAACGCTTGGGACCAGAGGTATTTTGGATATCGGATTTTTCTGTATTTTGGAATAATTGCATACCATAATGATATATCATGGCGATGGGACCCAAGTCTAAGCACAGAATGTATTTATGTTACATATACACCTTATACACACAGCCTGAAGGTCATTTTAGCCAATATTTTTAATAACTTTGTGCATTAAACAAAGTGTGTCTACATTCACACAATTCATTTATGTTTCATATACACCTTATACACACAGCCTGAAGGTCATTTAATACAATATTTTTAATAACTTTGTGTATTAAACAAAGTTTGAGTACATTGAGCCACAGAAAACAAAGATTTCACTATCTCACTCTCACTCAAAAAAGTCTGTATTTCGGAATATTTGGATATGGGATACTCAACCTGTATATGTAACTGCACGTCACTCCATTCAAATGAAAAAAGGGCTTTTAATGAACATATGCGTTCAAATCATCACGACACGAAAGATGAAAAAACAGTATATATATATATATATATATATATATATATATATATATATATATATAGATACATACATACATACACACACACACCCCAACTACACATGGAGGCAAAATGGATATATACATTAAAAACAGTGAAACCGAGAGGTCTAAATGACAGAATACAGTGGAACGTGTTTTAAAGGATGCAGTATCATGTAGGGATCGGTCCAACCACTGTTTATTGCGGAGGACATTGATCTCCATCTACTTGGAACGTTCTAATATACATCCTTGTGTAAGGTGTAGGTAACTTAGCATGCAACGGTACACATCTTGAATATATGTCCATATGTAGGAAAGTTACCAGTGTATGCTAATATTGACAGTATAGATGCTTATGGAATGTGTGGCCTCCATATGGAGTTAGTAACACACCAACACAGAGATCTCTATATAAATACAGTCAGTCATGAAGGATATAAGTAATCACAGTAGTTAATCACTATAGTATATAACACTATTTATAACGAAGGAAAGTGTTCTCATGTATTTTATGTTCATTTTATTGATACAGTAGTGCACATAATTTAGTGTTTATGCTTTGTACGCAGCGCAAGAGTGGAGCCTCCAGAGTCGGGTGCCCGCGGTAGCCGGGTTGCCTAGGAGACGTAGATGCTGGGACAGCGCAGGGCGGCTACGAGCGGGTTGCAGACGCTACGCGGGTAACCAACGGCATGGAGGGGGCCCACGGTGGAGCACTCTGACGCCAGTTCACTGGGCATCAAGACTGCAACGGAAGTAATGTCCGTTCCCGGTCTGCACTTTAGTTCCCACCGGCGGGTCTTTTCACACTACTAAGGTATTGTATGTTGCACTTTATTTCACTTTTGCTTCACCTTGACAAAGGGGCGGATGTGCCCCGAAAAGTTGGTCTGTCTTTGCTGTGTTATGAATTAAACCTCCTGGGTTTTACTCACTGAACTAAGTCTCCGAGTGTCACTGCTTGCTTGGGATATGCTATACATACTATATATATACATAAACATAAATAAATAAATTAATACTCTGCTTCCAAACGGTGACACTCCGATATAAACAGACAACACACAGCTTGTCTGCAACTGCAGACAAGCTGTGTGTTTGATTATTTTGGAATGCCGCCGTTTGAAAGCAGTGCATCGAGCGGGGCTGGTAAAAGGACCCATACTTGAAGGGCATCCGGCTAAGTATCACATACTCATGGAGTGCCAGTTATTAGAGAGATATATATATATATATATATATATATATAATTATTTATTTATTAGGATTTTAATACCTACCGGTAAATCCTTTTCTCTTAGTCCGTAGAGGATGCTGGGGACACCAAAAGAACTATGGGGTATAGACGGGATCCGCAGGAGACATGGGCACTTTAAGACTTTGAAAAAGGGGTGTGCACTGGCTCCTCCATCTATGCCCCGCCTCCAGACTCCAGTTATAGGAACTGTGCCCAGGGAGACGGACAAATTTCGAGGAAAGGATTTATTGTTAAACTAAGGTGATATTCATACCAGCACATACCGAAAACACGCCGCACAACGTGGCATTCAACGGAACCCAAGCCAACGGCATGAACCAATGTCAGCAACATGCTGACTATAAACATAACACAACATGCGTGTAACCAGACTTAATAACTGCAGATACAGTACGCACTGGGACGGGCGCCCAGCATCCTCTACGGACTAAGAGAAAAGGATTTACCGGTAGGTATTAAAATCCTATTTTCTCATACGTCGTAGAGGATGCTGGGGACATCAAAAGAACCATGGGGTTATACCAAAGCTCTAGAACGGGCGGGAGAATGCGGATGACTCTGCAGCACCGATTGACCAAACTTGAGGTCATCATCGGCCAGGGTATGAAACTTGTAAAACTTCGCAAAAGTGGTCGAACCCGACCAAGTAGCAGCTCGGCAAAGTTGAAATGCAGAGACCCCTCGGGCAGCCGCCCAAGAAGAGCCCACCTTTCTAGTAGAATGGGCCTTCACCGATTCCGGTAATGGTAATCTGGCCGTGGAATGAGCATGCTGAATCGTGTTACAGATCCAGTGTGCAATGGTCTGTTTGGAAGCAGGATACCCAATCTTGTTGGGAGCATACAGGACAAACAGAGCTTCGGTTTTCCTAACCGAAGCCGTTCTGGCGACATAGATTTTCAGAGCTCTGACCACATCCAAAGACTCTGACTCATCGAAAGAGGCAGTAGCCACTGGCACCACAATAGGTTGGTTCATGTGGAAAGATGAAACCACCTTCGGCAGAAATTGTTGCCAAGTTCTCAACTCTGCTCTATCTTCATGAAAGATTAAATAAGGGCCCTTGTGAGACAAGGCCGCTAACTCAGACACCCGCCTTGTGGATGCCAAAGCCAACAGGATGACCACTTTCCAAGTGAGAACCTTCAACTCCACCGTCTGTAAAGACTCAAACCAATGCGATTGAAGGGACTGCAACACCACGTTAAGATCCAATGGTGCCACAGGGGGCATAAATGGAGGTTGGATGTGCAATACATCCTTCACGAAAGTTTGAACTTCTGGAAGTGAGGCCAATTGTTTTTGAAAGAAAACTGATCAGGCTGAAATTTGAACCTTAATTGAGCCCAACTTTAGGCCCGCCTCTACACCTGCTTGTAGAAAATGGAGAAAACGTCCTAGCTGAAACTCTTCCGCAGGAGCCTTCTTGGATTCACACCAAGACACATACTTCCTCCAAATGCGGTGGTAATGTTTGGACGTTACTCCCTTCCTGGCCTGAATAAGTGTGGGAATGACTTCACTGGGAATACCCTTCCGTGCTAGGATCTGGCGTTCAACCGCCATGCCGTCAAATGTAGCCGCGGTAAGTCTTGGTATACGCACGGCCCCTGCTGTAGCAGGTCCTCGCGTTGAGAAGAGGCCAGGGATCTCCTATGAGTAATTCCTGAAGATCTGGATACCAAGCCCTCCTTGGCCAGTCTGGGACAATGAGGATTGCTTGAACCTTTGTTCTTCTTATGATCTTTAGAACTTTTCGAATGAGAGGAAGTGGAGGGAACACATACACCAACGGAAACACCCATGGTGTCACCAGTGCACCCACTGCTATTGCTTGAGGGTCCCTAGACCTGGAACAATATCTCTGAAGCTTTTTGTTGAGGCGCGACGCCATCATGTCTATGTGAGGAATTCCCCAACGACTTGTCACTTCTGTGAAGACCTCTTGATGGAGGCTCCATTCTCCTGGATGGAGATCGTGTCTGCTGAGGTAGTTTGCTTCCCAAATGTCCACTCCTGGAATGAAGATCGCCGACAGCGCTCTTGTATGCTTCTCTGTCCAGCGGAGAACCTATGTGACTTCTGCCATTGCCGCTCTGCTTTTTGTTCCGCCCTGGCGGTTTATGTACGCTACTGCTGTCACATTGTCCGATTGGATCAGCAAGGGCAGATTGCGAAGAAGATGTTCCGCCTGCACAAGATCGTTGTAAATGGCCCTTAACTCCAGAATGTTTATGTGGAGACAAATTTCCTGGCTTGACCATCTTCCTTGGAAGTTTACCCCTTGCGTGACTGCACCCCATCCTCGGAGACTTGCATCCGTGGTTATTAGGATCCAGTCCTGGATCCCGAACCTGCGCCCCTCCAGGAGGTGAGAGCTGTGCAGCCACCACAGGAGTGATATTCTGGTCTTTGAAGACAGGACTATCTTCCGGTACATGTGCAGGTGGGATCCGGAACACTTGTCCAACAGGTCCCACTGAAATACTCTGGCATGGAATCTGCCAAACTGAATGGCCTCGTAGGTCGCCACCATCTTCCCCAGCAACCGAGTGTACTGATGGATTGACACTCTTGGTGGTTTCAGAATTTGTTTGACCAGGCTCTGAAGTTCCTGAGCCTTTTCCACCGGAAGAAAAATTCTCTGTAGTTCTGTGTCCAGTATAATCCCTAAAAATGACAACCTCGTTGCCGGAATCAACTGTGATTTTGGCAAGTTCAGGAGCCAACAGTGTTGTTGAAGAACTGTCAGGGACAGGGTAACGTTTTTCACCAACTGGTCCCTGGATCTCGCCTTTATCAGGAGATCGTCCAAGTACGGGATAATTGTGAATCCTTGCTTGCGAAGGAGAACCATCATTTCCGTCATTACTTTGGTGAAAATCCTCGGAGCCATGGACAGACCAAATGGCAACGTCTGAAATTGGTAATGACAATCCTGAATTGCAAACCTCAGGTAAGCCTGATGTGGAGGATAAATGGGAACATGTAAGTAGGCATCTTTTATGTCCACCAACACCATAAAATCCCCTTCCTCCAGACTGGAGATCACTGCTCGGAGAGACTCCATTTTGAATTTGAATTTTTTCAGGTAGAAATTGAGGGATTTCAGGTTCAGGATTGGCCTGACCGAGCCATCCGGCTTCGGAACCACAAATAGACTTTAATAAAAGCCTTCTCCCGGTTGTGAATGGGGAACCCTGACGATAACCTGATTTTGACACAAGTTTTGTATGGCGTTGCAAATTACCTCCCTGTCCGGAAGAGAAACTGGCAAGGCCGATTTGAAAAATCGGTGAGGGGGGACGTCTTGAAACTCCAGTTTGTACTCTTGGGATATTATTTGTAAAACCCATGGGTCCAGGTCCGAACGAACCCAGAACTGACTGAAGAGTTTGAGACGTGCCCCCAGCCCCAGCACCATGCGCTGGATTTGGCAGAAGTCGGGGAGGACTTCTGCTCCTGGGAACCTGCCACGGCTGGTGATCTTTTACCCTTTCCCCTTCCTCTAGCAGCAAGGAAGGAAGAACCTCGCCCTTTGTTGTATTTATTGGGCCGAAAGGACTGCATATGATAGTGGTGTGTCTTCTTTTGTTGTGAAAGCACATAAGGCAAAAATGATGACTTACCCGCGGTAGCCGTAGATACCAAATCAGCAAGGCCGTCACCAAACAAGACACCACCTTTGTACGGTAGGGATTCCATATTTTTCTTAGAGTCAGTATCAGCATTCCACTGATGAATCCACAATGCTCGTCTAGCTGAGACTGCCATGGCATTGGCCTTTGATCCCAAAAGGCCAATATCCCTCGCAGCTTCCTTTAGGTAAACTGCCGCGTCATTGCTATAACCCAGCGTCAAGAGGATGTTATCCCTATCTAGGGTATCTATGTCAGATGACAAGTTATCTGCCCACTTTTCAATAGCACTACTCACCCACGCAGAGGCAATGACCGGTCTGAGTAGTGTACCTGTGGTAGTATAAATGGATTTTAACGTAGCTTCCTGCTTACGATCTGCAGGGTCTTTAAGGGCAGCTGTGCCAGGTGACGGAAGAGCCACCTTTTTAGACAACCGCGATAGGGCCTTGTCCACAATGGGGGGTGACTCCCACTTTTCCCTATCCCCAGTGGGAAACGGATAAACTACCGGAATCCTTTTGGGAATCTGAAATTTTCTGTCAGGACTTTCCCAGACTTTATCAAATAAAGTATTCAGTTCATGAGAGGGAGGAAACGTTACTTCAGGTTTCTTTTCCTTATACATACAGACCCTTTTATCCGGAACCGCAGGGTCCTCAGTGATATGCAATACCTCTTTAATAGCCACAATCACGTACTGAATGCTCTTTGCCAATTTAGGATCTAATCTGGAATCACTATAGTCGACACTGGAATCAGTGTCCGTGTCGGTATCAGTGTCTGCCAACTGGGTAAACGTACGTTTCTGTGAGCCCGAGGGGACCTGAACGTGTAATAACATATCTTCCACAGATTTCTTCCATGCTTGGGTCTGAGACTCAGACTTGTCCAATCTTTTACTAATACGAGCTACATTAGCATTCAAAGCATTCAATACATTTACCCAATCAGGAGTCGGCGGTGCCGACATGGTCACCCCCACCGCCTTTTGCATCTCTAATACAGTCTCCTCCTGTGAAGAGCACTCAGCCTCAGACATGCCGACACACGTGTAGTACACACCCACAGACACACTGGGCTTATAGGGGACAGATCCACAGAGAAGCCTGTCAGAGACACACAGAGGGAATTCGCCAGCTCACACCCCAGCGCCAAGTCAATGTGTCAGATGCGTTAACTAAAATGCCCCAGACCTGTAGCGCTTTTTATATTATATAATATTGCACCAAATAACCTGCGAACCCCCCCCCCCCCCGCTTTGCCCCCTGATACTTGTTCAGCAGTGTGAAAAAGGACCAGCGTCTCTGCGGCCAGCGGAGAGGAAATGGCGCCGAGTGAGCTGTGGGGACGAAGCTCCGCTCCCTTAATGGGGCGCTTCCGCCCCGTTCTTTTACAATACGGATTATACTGGCGGGGGGTTAGGACAGAGTCTTACACTAATGTCCCCTCTTGCCAGACTTTTACTGAGGTATTTTAAGCTTAACCCCCCTCCCCCCCTGCACCCAGAAGTGCTGTGTGTGAGAGCGGGAGCTTGGCGCGCAGCGTCCGTCCGCTGCGCAGTACCTCAGAGAAACGCCGTCACTGAAGTCTTCTTTCTTCTTCTACTCACCTGTCTTCTGACTTCTGGCTCTGTAAGGGGGGTGACGGCCGGCTGTGGGAGCGAGCATCTGAGCGTACCCAGCGATCAAACCCTCAGGAGCTAATGGTGTCATGTAGCCAGAAGCAGAGCCCTTGAACTCACTAGAAGTGGGTCATACTTCTCTCCTCTCAGTCCCACGAAGCAGGGAGGTTGTTGCCAGCAGCCTCCCTGAACATAAAAAACTTAACAAAAAAGTATTTTCAGAGAAACTCAGTAGAGCTCCCCTGTAGTGCGTCCAGTCTCACTGGGCACAATTCGAAAACTGGAGTCTGGAGGAGAGGCATAGAGGGAGGAGCCAGTGCATACCCCTTTTTCAAAGTCTTAAAGTGCCCATGACTCCTGCGGATCGCGTCTATACCCCATAGTTCTTTTGGTGTCCCCAGCATCCTCTAGGACGTATGATAACTATAATATATATATATATATATATATATATATAAAATATAGAAACAAAAAGTTCAGCACTCACCAAAATGAGCTCACTTATCCTCACAACATCAATGAATAAATTAATAAATGATGGGGGTTTAGTTAGTAAATTGGCCAATGCACGGAAGCCTGCATACCGCTCGCCAAGGTACCCCACCTTCATGCAGTTCCTACACTATCACAAAATCATAAAAATGAAAACCAGGCAACTGTATCTATTTGTTGGTGTATATATATATATATATATATATATATATACACACACACACACATACATATACACACACACACACACACACACACACACACTGTACATTATATCAGTCCCAAACAGGCACAGAAACAGCTGTCGGGAGCATGTATCTGGAAAGCGTTTCCCTAGATGTGATGTTGGACTCACTCTAGTTAAGTAAATTGTGACCCTAACTGCTAGATGGCTTTTACTATGACAGCAAGTTCAATATTTTTGTATGATATTGGAGAGCTGGTCCCCTCCTTATGTGCGCTCCTGGTGCATATTATTTTTATATGACCATAATGCCCACATAGCGGCACTCATAGGACTTCTTAGGTATAAATAACAGCCCATTATATTAGCAACATTTTAGGTTTATTACCCATTGTTTTGCTGCCTGATGACAGGTAATAAACCTGAAACATTGTTAGTATATTGGACTGATTGTTTGTTATTTATACCTAAGACGTCTGACGAGTGCCGCTATGTGGACATTGTGTATCTGATATGTCAGCATGCACCACGGCTGTTGAATACATCGGAGGGAGTGTGGCGGCTAATTGGAACTCTATATATATATCCCGTCACATTTATTCTGAAGACAGAGAATGTCTGGTCCCAAAACAACAAAGTAAACTCTGCATATCTGCAAAATCCTGTAGTGCCATGCCATGAGTTCTACACCCTACACTAGGTGTGATACACCAGCGTCATATTCTATTCTAATATAATTATATATATAGGTCTGGGGCATACACACACACTTCGGTAGTGGACCGGCACTCCTCCCCAATATCAATATGTAAACTGCTCCGGTGCCCTCTGGATCAATTAGCAATACAATCCACGCAATGCAAGACAGCGGCACTCGAAGACATTCACTAAAAAAATGTGTATTTCACATTAAGAAATTCCAACGTTTCGGAGCACGCTGGCCCCTTTGTCAAATAATTATATATATACATACATTTTTATATATATATATATATATATATATATATATACATACACATACATACACACAGACACACACACACACACACACACACACACACACACACACACACACGCATAGTTAAACGGGTCTTGATTCATTTATGGAAGATCATTTAACACATTAAGAGACGTGTGTATTTTTACTTCAGATATCAATGTTCATGTTTTTATAATGCATTGCTGTTAGGTACAACGTATTTTTTAGTTTACTCAAGCAAATTATATAAAGTGACTTGAGAAATGATTGATATTTCCATGTTAAGCACAATAATAGTGAAACACAGAAAAACACATACGTGTCTGTACTCACCCCCCCACCCCTTACCTCCCCACACTCCTATGGACACCCGTAAGGAATATTATTATTTAACTTTTTATTTAGTATCCCCTGTACCCAAAGCCCAGGGGTTGAAAGAAAAGTCCTGGAATACTTGTCTGAGTTTTTGGAAAATAGGGGGAACCCCATGCCATTTTTTCTCCCTATTTCTTTATACCAGCCCTGGTGGAGAAAGTAGGTGGAGAATTTTATTTTATTTTTTTTACATTTTTTAACCATATCTGCTCCTAAGGAAGCGTACACAGATCATAGTGATCTGTGAGGCGCTTCTGACAAACTCAACAGCCACAGGCAGGTCTACTTTTTTATTTATTTACATTTTTTATTACTGCAAATTATAAGTGGGTTCTATAAGTTTAACAAAGATTATGTTTAGTAAATCTGGGGTTTCTATTGGTGTCTACATTTAATATTTGAGGTTTAAACTGATGGTCTGTTGCAGTCTAAAGTTTTTCTGCAATTTACCATCAGATTTGTCTTTACCAAATTTCTGATGTGTAAAACTGAAAATCGCAATCGCTTAGTAAATTTACCACTATAAGAGATCAACAAAGCCAGATAATGGCAGCACACTAACCTGTCATCGGTTGATTCAGTTTCCAGGATGATGCTATTGGTTTTGTTATCAATAACAATATTGGAGATATCACCTCCATAGAGACTGGAACGTGGTGTGCTGACACAGCTAGACATTAAAGAGTTCATTGAAGATGATTGGTTAGAACCTGGGATGTTCATTGGAGAAGGAGCCAGCGACCGCTGCTTGACTACTTGGTTCACATTCCGCACAGTCTCAAACACACGTTTTTGTTGATTGCCACTAAGATAACGGCATTAAAAGACTGTTAATACACAATTTATTACATATAACATAGTGCGTGTTTCACGTCTTAAAAATGAAGAAGAATAGGAATAAGTATGAACGCTCCGAATGCCCCTCTAGACAACAGGTTCTCAACCGTAATCTTTAAGTACAACCAACAGGTCATGTTTTGTGGATTTCTTTAATCATGCACAGGTGAGAGAGTCCGGAATTATCCCACCTGCTTCCACAGAAATAATTTCTAAAACCTTGGCCTGTTATACCCCTTTCACACATGCAGCTATATACCGGGTTTTTTTACGTGAACGTGCACCAACGCAGGATTTCTGCATGCGTTAAAGGAAACTACAGACCATGGTCATGGAGCGGATACCCGGGATTTGCCCTCTGCTAGACCCGGCAAATTTTCAGTTTACGAGTCTGAAAGGTAATAAATTGTACTTGAGGATTATGGCTGAGAACACCGGCATCACATTTATTAGTGTCTCTACCGTAATAACCATGCTATATGAAACAAATTAGTATAAATACTAAAACATCAACTCTATTCCAATAGTAGTGTGACATTATAGAACACTGTTCTTTGTCCATTACTTTACATTTCTATACAAATAATCCCATGGTTAGCAAATGAGTAAGAGTACAAAACTTAACTACCAATTATTTTTAAATACCACTTTCAGCACTTAAAACAGCAAACAAACATACTGCATGCAGAATAATCTTGTTGCACATATGCCATGCACACACCCTAATGAGCACTGGAGTATGAAACCAATGGTCCATAGAGCCAGATTACTTGCTGCTCAGTAGAGTGTGATTTTAAAAAGAATCATTAAAATAATTTTTTGAATTAGGCTTAGTATACTATGGGGTCTATTCAATTGGTGTCGGATCCTCTCCAGGCATTTCCGACAATGCCAATTCAACTTATTTTTAAGTCGAATCTGCATTGTCGAAAACGGCCCAAAAACCTGTTGGAAATGCCCACAAATTGAACAATATACGTGGATCCGTGGCTAATCCGCCGATCCATGGGTATTCTGACAAGTCGGAAAAACGGCAAATTACTTGAATAGGTCGAATACAGATTCAACCTAAAAAAGGTCGAAAAAGCCATTTTTTGTACTTGTCAGATCAATTGAATAGAATTATGAATTATACAGGTTCTGAGGCTGGCTGACTTCAATCCTGCATTTCACCTGATTTTAATCAGCTAGAGAACTTGTGTAATTCATGAGTGCGCCAGTTTAAGGGGATAGTATGGTAAGCTTATTTGAATAATTTGGTTACAGGCTTAAACCTCAAGGAGTGACGAAGGACTGCGCTCTGCGTAAGCCAATTGATAGAGGAGAGATTACTTTTTGGACAACATGGGAATAAAACACAGATAATGTTTATTTGACTAAAATGCAGAATTGTAAAAGAAAAGAAAACATACAGACTAACATGCAAAAAAAAAACCAGTATCTGTGATGGTTCAAATCAATGTAAATGGTGCACTCACTTCAGTCAGCAACCACAATTATTGTTATTATTCAAACCACTGATAGAGGACTGGAGCAGGGGAAAAAAGTAATTTCCACAGGGAAGATGAAAAGCAAAGCCAAAATTAAACATATAGATGTACCCTGATACATCTAGCCTCAATAAGCCATAAAGTGTGAGATGCCAGGGGTAAATGAGCCGTCAGGTCCCGTGCAACTCTGCTAACGCCAGGCGTCTTTGCCAAAAATGCATCTTAGTCGTCATGCAATGCAACTATTATGCACTGTGAGACTACTGACTAATTTGCTATACGACACTTGCATATTGTGTGTGTGACTGAGTAGAACAATACTTTTATTGGAAAAAAGCTGCGGCTGCTAAATTGCAGCACTCCGTAAACCGATTCAGAGACTCAGTCACACACAGATACACAAGTGTCATATATAAAATGAATCAGCAGTCTCCTCGACCTAGTCACATTAGGTTGCGACTAAGAAGCATTTTCAGCAAAAAAAGAGGCTCGATGCCAGAAGAATCTTACAGGACATGTCAAGAGGGACTGTTTGGCGTGACTGAAACAAAGACGTATGAGGACACATCCGTACCAAACAGAATATTTAAGGGTGGAATTGTTTTAGTATGTAAATCTTCAGTAATGAGGGAAACTTAAATGACGTGTTTACACTGAAGGAGGAATTTATATGGTGAGATTAGATCGATGTGTATCATGTAATCATGAGCCATAAAGTACACTGCTGTAATTTGTTCAGTATTACTGTAGGTCTATAACATGAGGTCACCTCAGTCATTTGATCCTTTGGAAGAAAAGCAATGTACTATTTTACATAAACATATTCCCATATATCATAGGTGGAGCGGATTCTGCAGTGAGGTAGTACGTTATAAAAACAGGATTTTCAGTGGACCACACAAATGTGGAAAGTAACTGGCGACACACTAGACTACTACAGAATACACTGCAACAGTATTGTTTATATACACAAGATCAATAACATTTTTCTTGAGAGAGGGCAGGTAGTGTGATCAGTCTATTAAACCATTTCATACTTCATTTCGGGAGAGTCTGTTTCATCTATCTGCAGCTCCTTCCTCATGGATCCCTCTATCTCAGCAGCTAATGAGTCCTATAACAGAGAGAGAATGCATCATTACATATCACCATGACACTATACAAGATACTCGTCACAGACTAGATCTCAGGAGGTTCAAAAGGCGTGACACAATAAATTATTAGTTTCCATCACCGGATTGACTTCACCTGGTGTAAAGCAGACAATTATAGCCAAACATTTATATCACTAAGAAACAATTCCCTCTATTGTAGTGAAAAGCAAATTATTAAAATAAATACCATGCATACAATTTTAATGCACCTTTAATGGATAACAGACAGACATACAGTGCAGGCCTTCAGCAAGTTACTGTCCTGTGGAGCACTGTAACACGTCTGCTTAAGTAAACGGTTATAGAACGTTGAACACTGATTGTCCTACATCATCCTTTCAGTGCCCTACATTGCCAATGGTAGCAGATTACAAAACTTGTTTTGGCTTTAAAAGATACTTTATATTTAGTAAGCGCACTTTTCCATCCTTACCAAGGGGAACACGCCCAGAGTATGGTAACGCCGGGAAATGACATTTGGCATAGTTTTATTTCTTAGGTTCTTCAGCTCCTCTTGCGCCTCATGAAGCATTTCCATGCACTCTGCGTACTTGTCCTCCAGCTCCCGTAACTATAGAAGGAAAAGGACAAAGGTCAAATGCAAATATAAGGGTCAAAACTGTAACATATCAAATCCTATAAACACTGCATGCAACTTCATTTGTACGTCTGGTCTTAATGCATGTTAAGTAGAACACTTTTAAACAGAATGCCATTCAAGCAAGCCAGTTTCTAAAAGTGACACAAACAATGCGGCAGATGTATTAAGCCTGGAGAAGGCATAAAGCAGTGATACGTGCAAAGTGATAAAGCACCAGCCAATCAGCTCATAACTGTCAATTTACATATTGGATCTGATTGGCTGGTGCATTATCACTTTGCATTTATCACTGCTTTATCACTTCTCCAGGCTTAATACATCTGCCCCAATATGCTGAGGGACAAACCTTACCCTACCATGAAAGGTCACGTAAACACAAGAGTGCTTTTACCTCTGCTGTAAGCTGTCGCTGGGCATCTTTCGCAGCCCCCAAGTGTTGCACAAGTTCCTCATTTTCTACTGCATACTGGTAACAAAGAGAAAGGCAATCAGCACAGCACATTGTACCTTCTCCTGTTTCCATGCACCATGGAGAATTATCCTGCACTGATGAGGAGCCAGTGAGAAATATAACACACACATTATTATACATGTACCCACTCAGGAAGTGCACTGAATATGGAGCTTAAAAGTATGTTATTGAGAAATGTACACACTGTAGGTACATATCAACTGTATCTGCTCCAAGGTTTCCATAATGCCTGACAACACTGTGAATTTAGATTCTAATGATTTACAGACAAACTAATTTGATTTAACCTGAAGAATCAGTTTTACAAATTATGTTTATTAGATTAAAAAGAATCCCTCCGAAACACTGAGCTGTACACTACACTCCATACTGTGCATTACTAAACTGTTTAGTGATGACTACGCAAGACAAATCTACAGCACAAAGGGCTCTATTAAAATATGTAGTTATGGTAAACTTACCAATGATAACTTTATTTCTCGTAAGTCCACAGTATCCACAGGATAAACACTGGGATATGAGGTAGCATCAGCGAATTGGCACCAACTATCAAAGCGTTCGGCCTCCCAGAATGCAACGGATTAGTCCCCTATATCCCCGCCTCCTGGCTCAGGCAATTCAGTTGTTTTCCAAAGCTCAAGGCAGGAGCATCATAGAAAGCCATAATCAGGCGAGAACAACACACATGCACACCCTTCCGTACAAGAAGGAAGAGGTTAGTAGGTTAAAAGTATCCTCAAATCAGGTGCGTCAGGGTGGGATCCCTGTGGATACTGTGAACTTAGGAGAAATAGAGTTATCGACGGTAAGTCTACCATAATTACGTAATTCTCCTGCAGAGTCCACAGGTTATCCACAGGATTAACATTGGGATGTTCCAAAGTAAATTTAGTGGTGGGGACGCTCCTGATTGGACAGGAGAATCCTTCTCCCGAATTTAGCGGCCTGAGAGGCAAAGGTATCAAAGGCATAATGTCTAATGAATGTGTTAAAGGAAGACCATGTGGCTGCCTTACATATCTGTTTAGTTGAAGCACTACGTTGTGCTGCCCATGACGGACCTACCTTATGAGTAAAGTGAGCAGAGACATTAGCCGGAATAAGAAGATCAGCTTGAGAATATGCTTCTGAAATAGTCATCCAAAGCCACGTCGCCAGTGTCTGCTTATCAGCAGGCCATCCTCTCTTGTGAAAACCGTAGAGGATGAAGAGAGTGTCTGTTTTTCTGTTGGCACTGGTATGATCCATGTAGATCCTTAATGCACGGACTACGCCCAATGATGCATCTCCCGCAGAAAGGTCTGGCCCTCGGAAGGCGGGGAAAAAAAAATCAGAAAAGAAGGGCAATCTAATAATGCCCCTAAATCTGAAACGCTTGTAGCTGAAGCAATAGCCAGTAGAAAGAGAACTTTAGCTGTCAGACATTTAAGATCTACTTGCTTCAGTGGTTCAAATGGGGCAACTTGAAGCGCCTTTAGGACAAAACTTAGATCTCAAGGAGCTGTAGGAGGAACAAAAGGAGGTTGGATGTAAAGCATTCTCTAGAAAAAAAGTGCGAACATCCTGTAGGTTAGCAATTTTCTTTTGGAACCATACAGTCAATGCTGACACCTGAACTCTCAAGGAAGCCACCCGTAGACCTCTGTCCATTCCTGCCTGACGGAATGCTAGTACTCTGGAAACTCCAAATGACCTAGGGTCAAATTTCCGGTCACTGCACCACTGAATATAGGCTTGCCATATTCAGTGATAAATGCGAGCAGAGGATGGTTTCCTTGCTCTGAGCATTGTTTGAATTACCTGTTGCAAGAATCCTCTTGCTTTCAGGATGGAAGTCTCAAGAGCCACGCCATCAAAGAGAGTGGATACAGGTGCCTGTAATAGCAAGGACCCTGTGACAGTTGATCTGAGCGTTGAGGGAGTAGGACTGGAGTATCCATCGACAGCCACTGCAGCTCTGTGTACCAATGTCTTCTGGGTCAAGCCGGAGCTATTAGTATCATTGCGCCCTTTCCTTGATTTACCTTTCGCATTACCCTGGGCAACAGGGTGATCATTGTAAACACATAGGCTAGACGAAAGTCCCATCTCACTGACATCACAAAGGTCGCTTTGGGAAACTTTGTTCTTGACCCGTATGCGGGAACTTTGTTGTTCTCATGAGGTCTATCTCCGGTAACCCCCATTGTCTACCAGAGACTGGAATACCTCGGGGAGTTGGGGGGGGGGGGTAAATCCCATTTGTTTGCATTAATGGCGTGTCGACTGAGAAAATCCGGTTCCCAGTTTAGGACTCCTGGAATGAACATTGCGGACAAGGCTGGATGATAAAGTTCTGCCTACCTTAACCTGTGGCTTACCTCCTTCATTGCTTTTTGGCTGCGAGTCCCTCCCTGATAATTGAGGTACGCTACTGCCGTTGCATTGTGCGAGCAAATTTGAAATGGTTTCCCTTGAAGGATGTCCTTTGCCTGAATGAGTGCCATATATATGGCCTGAAGTGCCAATATATTTATCGGCAGGCAAGTTTCTTCCTTGGACCACAGCAACTGGAAGCAACTTCTTCTTGACACTGGTCCCCAGCCCTGAAGACTGGCATCCGTTGTCAGAACTTCCCAATCTGATATCCAAAAGGGTCTCCCTTTGTCCAGATGGGATGTCTGTAGCCACCAGGGTAATGACCTCCTTACTTCCAGAGGAAGGACAATAGTATGTGTTTTGATTATCTGATGTAACCCATTCCATTTGGAAAGGATCAGACGTTGCAGAGGCCTCGAGTGGAATTGAGCCTACTCCACCATGTCGAATGTCGACACCATAGATACCATCACACACATTGCTGCGTGAATGGATACCCTCGGACTGTGTAGCAGCTCCAGGATCCTCGACTGAATTTTGGATATTTTGTTCAGGGGTAAAATTACTCTCTGAAGCCCGAATCCAACACAGCCCCCAAATGAGTCATCCGTTGTGATGGAACCAGGGACGACTTTACCCAATTTATGAGCCAACCGTGTGTCTGTAAACAATCTATTGTCTGTTGCAGATGACACTGAAGCAATTCCTGAGATTGTGGCAGGATTAACAAGTTGTCGAGGTATGGAAAAATCCTTATCCCCTGCTGACGGAGATAAGCCACCATCACCACCATAATTTTGATGAACACTCTGGGAGCTGTGGCCAGTCCAAACGGCAGGGCCTGAAACTGAAAATGTTGCGGAAGATAGCAAACCTGAGATAGCACTGATGGGACAGTGCTATAGGAACATGTAGGTATGCATCCTGTATATCCAGGGATACCATAAAATCCCCCGGCTCGATGGCCAAAATAATGGAACGTAAAGTCTCCATATGAAAACGAGGAACTCTAATGTACTTGTTCAGCACCTTGAGACCGACTATAGGCCGGAACGACCCATTTGGCATCTGGACTAAAAGCAGGTTGGAATGAAAACCTTGTCCTCGTTACGCAGGAGGAACTGGAATTATCACTCCTGACTGAAGCAACTTCTGAACTGCCTCTTGCAAAGCCCTGGCCTTTCGCTTCCACTGAAGACCGTGAGATACCGCTTCTTGAACCCAGGCATCTGTTGTGGACTGCTGCCAGACAGGTGCAAAATGAAGAAGTCGGCCTTCCACCCTGGGGCCCCCCAGGTGGGAGCCCGCACCATCAGGCTGAGATTTATCTTCTGGCTTAGAAGCCGGCCCTCTGGTAGCCCAATGCTTTTAGTCTTACCAGACTTGTCAGATTGAGACTGTTTGCCATACGCCTTTCCTTTTGCTTTCAGAGTACAAAAAGGATAAAAAACTGGAAATCTATGCTTGGCTTTGTGTGTGGAAGGAAACTTCCCTTTCTTGGAGTCTGCCTCCGACTCCAAAATACTGTCTAATTCTTTACCAAAAAGAATATCTCCAGTACAAGGCAAAGACTACAGAACATTCTTGGATTCTGAGTCAGCTTTCCATGTACGTAGCCAAACCGCTCTGCGAGCTGCTACTGCTGAGGCATGAGAGGCAATTGTACCCATATCCAAGTCTGCTACTTCCATAAAAATAGCCGCCTGTTTTATATGTGCAATATGGGATTTTTGCTCTCTAGATGCCAATGAAAGCTCATCCTCCAACGCATTAGCCCAGGCTGCCACTGCTTGTGCCATCCAGGCTGAAGCCACGGCTGGTCTAACGATTGCCCCAGACAAGGAGAAAATGGTTTTTAAAAACCCATTTATTTTCCTATCCGTGACATCATTTAATGCTGTTGAAGGCAGAGGTAATGTAGATTTTCACACCAATCGAATGACATGCGTATCTACTTTGGGACCCGCCTCCCTTTTTAAACAGTCCCCAGCTGGGAGAGGATATTGGGAGTTCCATTTCTTTGCAATTCTAAACTTCTTACTGGGTGTTACCCAAGCCTCTTGCATAATTTCCGTCAGCTGTACTGACCCAGGAAATTCAAAACACAGGTGCCTTAGATTTTAACAAAGGCTCTGCAGCTTCCTCTAAGGATAGAGTGGCTTGCATAGCAATAATTAGCTCAGGTATATCCACTGAGCGGCCTTTATCCTCGTCTCTGTATGCAGACCCAGAGTGTGATGAGTCCTCATACTCCGAAGAGTCCACATCTGAAACACATGAAGACTGTGAAGATGTTGTTTCATGTCCATGTGATTTACCTTCCACCGGCCTTTCAGCCGGTTTTGTTGAAAGGCTGCAGATTCCTGGACTGGATGTGTTAAACCCCAGGGGGAATGTTGCATGTAAGGGTTAACAGGATAACCTATCCCAGGTGTAGGAGCTGGCATTATCTGCTCAGCTGTACTGGATAATGTTTGTGCAAAAGTAGCCCATGGGGGTTCAACCTGAACCTGTGCCTGCCTTGAATTATTAAGGAGGCTTTAGTGAAAACTAAAACAATTTGCACATAATCCATTTTGAACCAGGTCTTGAGAGGTTAACCCAGCTTTGCAAGACAAACATAAAATCAGTGTTGGTGCTGCTGTGGAGAGTGTATCCTCCTCACCCTTGCCTCGCTTAGACATGATAAACAAAATCACACACCTGTACAGTGTTAGCTACACAATTTGTGACTGAAATCACTTTAGAACTTGTTAAAGTGACATACAATCTGATCCCTTCCTGCCTTGCACCAGCATTGAGGATCGGAACACACAGAAACGGACAGAAATAGTCAGCAATCACACTAGCAATCAGTCACAGGTTATACATTAGTATAATAAGCAATATGAGCACATAATCAACTACAGATACATTTCAAGTATGTAGGAGAAACGTATTACTGCATTAACTTATATAGGAGTTTAAACGTATTCAGTCGCACAGCGAAAAAAACAGCAGCAATAGTTAGAGACTCATATGCATCAGGCACTTATCCAACTACTCGTATTTAATAGTACTGTATCACCCGGCTCAGGAGAGTGGGATACAGGGAGACTTCACCCCGCTACCAGGATTCAGATGCTAATAGTGTACACAACCGCCCAGTGAACCTACAGTGAACACAGACGTCCAAGTAAACACTGACGCACCAGTCACACAGCCGCCTATGCTGCGACTGGGTCCTTTTAGATACACAGCATCTCAGAAGGATGCGGGAAATCAGTTCATGGCAGGAAAGTCGGAAGAAACTGGTCATAAACCAGGGGGAGGGGCGACCAGGGGAGCGTCTCACTCCCCACTGCTGACATCATCTCCAAGGATCGTGGCCTCACACTAATCCCTGAAGCCTATGATCCCTGGGGGCTAGCGCTGGTGCACCCGAAGTAGCAGCAGTATCAGCTACTGTTCGGTAGTCTCCTTTCCCCGAAAACAGTGCGGCTGTGTCATGCGTCTCCCCCGCTAAGTGGCACCGACGCCTTACCTTCTCCCCATACTCCGGCAACAGCATGGTAATGTACGCTGTACTTGCTAGTAAATCCGACACAAACGCCCGATTAAAAACAGAACTGTACACATGTGTAAGTGTTGTCGCGACCCGGCGGAGAGTTGTTGGAGCGACTCTTTCTAAGGTGCGTGTAAGATGCTTTTTAGAAAAATCGCTCAAAAATGGTAAGAACAAATTAAATAACAAGCTTATGGCTGTCAAAATCAGCAGCCCAAAGATCGTGGTCCGGCTCCTGCCGCACCAACAAAAAAACTGAATTGCCTGAACCAGGAGGTGGGAATATAGGGGACTTGCCTGTTGCATTCTGGGAGGCCGAAAGCTTTGATCGTTGTGCCAATCCACTGACACTACCTCATATCCCAATGTTTATCCTGTGGATAACCTGTGGACCCTGCAGGAGAAATGTCTTTTCTCAGGCATCTAGGCTGGAGAAGAGACATTTTTTTCTCTTCTCCCTATTTTAAGAGAAGAAAATTGTAGCAAAACCACTAATTTCATCAAGTTGTCTTAGAGCTTCTCTAATACTGCTTTCACATCGCAATACCGGGTCCCACCTGGGAATTGGAAACTGGACCTTCCCGGGTGGGACCCGGCATTGGACCCTACACACCGCCATCTCTACCTGGCAATATGCCGGATCAGGTTGCCATCCAGGGAATAACCCTTCTTTATTCCCGGGTTGAATTACATGGTCAGGCGACCCGGGAATTCGTCCATGGCCCCTTTCACACTGCACAGCGACCCGTGTCGACCCGGCAATATACCGGGCTGATACCGGGTTATTTTATTGCAGTGTGAAAGGGGTATTACTGATGCAGCCCTGAATATAGGTCTCAAAGGAGGATGCTTAGTAATGGTATTATGGAAAAGATAATGCCATTTGTATGTTGTTCTATAGGTAGGATAGAGCAGAGAAGATCAGTATCTCTTTCTGCACTCTCCCACAGTGCACCTGTGCCCAGACTACTCACTCCTCCATTGGTTGCGGCACATGTGGGCTCATCCCATTGACATCACGAGAGGGGAGTCACGCGGCTGCACTGCACATGCAAGAGATCGGCATGAGTGTATTTCTGTTACTGACGTCTTTTGCTATTGAGAAAGACGTCACATCTGGCCAAGTGGATGTTTACCAGGATAGACTTTTACGCTTGATCTGTCCCGGCACTGACGGTGGTCAAACTAAATTGAAATAACACGAAAAGCGGCAAAATTGGATAAGAGTTTTCGAAGAGTCTATAAATACAGCCGTAATGTGTTGGAAAATTGTCTCATTAGAGATAGATAGATAGATAGATAGATAGATAGATAGATAGATAGATAGATAGATAGATAGATAGATAGATAGATAGATAGATAATGGGAGGCTTCTCATGAAGCTCTGTGATAGATAATTCTAGGCTAGCATGCTGAAGAACAACCATGCCTAAAATAAGACACGGATACAATGTGTATGTCCTTCAGTATACTAAAAGAGGATTGGCCAGGTCAGTCATTTTAATGCTATTCCCTAAATCAATATGAGAGTACACAGGTTACTTTAGGAAGATCTAACTGAACCGCTTTGATATTTTCTGAAGTGTTTAATGCCTGTGTTCACAGGCCCTAGGCATTCATACAGTACATCCAAGGCAGATGCCTTTTCTGCATCACATTTTGCAAAGCCTACCTGATAACCCCAGTTGGTGTATTTGGCACTCTAACACAGAAACGGCTACAGTAAGGGTAGAACAGTGTACATTGGACCTACTGACTCTAAGACAACTTTATTTTTCTAATCTACTTACAGATTTTGCCTTTTTCTGAATATCCACGATTTGTGACAGTAGATGAGTGATCTCTTCTTGTTGCCGTGCTGCGTCTTCAGTTTTCTTTGCTAAATCCTCCGATATGCTGACAATCTGGATGTTGGCATCCCCTGAAATATAAAGGCACATCATCCATTAACAAGCAATGTACAAAATGAAAGGTAACAAGTTATCAGGGGCATAAATTAATCCTCAGAAACAAACGCATATTTCATTTGATTTGCTGCTAACACAGAATGGGCTTAATAAATGTACTTGTACTTTTTTTTAGCAGGTGACCTACTTAGTTCTTTCACACAATCATTGACAAGCTGTTGTTCTTTTTCCTCATATGTGAAGGTCTCGGTTTGCAAGTGGCATGCCTGTAAAGATGACAGTGTGTTATTAGGGCACCATGAAAACACCACAAAAACATGGGGACAGCCTAAATATAAAATATATAGATAGGTCTCCTACTTCGATAATAAAGTGGCTAGCTTCATGATATCCCACTTCTAACAAATATGTCGTTAGAAAATAAAAGATTTTATGTTTAATCATGTAGCTCTACGGAACTCTGTTTGTATTGACTGGTAAGTGTAACAGTGCAAATAGAACACAAAGGACCCTCAGTATTTTGCACATACATTCTATATGTAGTGTGAAAACTCCATTGTTCTTGTTCATCACTGATCACTCACTATCCATACAGCAAACATGCAATGATTTTAAAGACCCAAAGAATATAGACAGAGGTGTATTAGTTCCTTCAGTCACTAGGTGTCACTAATGAGCAGCATTTTGCACTAACAATCTGTAATGCGTTTAGTACAGTGATGGGGGCAGCCATCCAATCCCTCACTTGAATCCCTCAGCTCCTTCCTGCTTTTTGTCATATTTATTATAGATTGTAATGCTTATTTAAAATGTCTGCTTATATCTTTAGGTGTGTCCTTCACTGGTCAAATGTATTAACAAATTACTATTGAGACTAAGTGGAGGAAATCAAGTTGCCTATCACTGCTTTAGACAAAGCACATTATGCACAATCTCAAAACAATTACAACCAACTATATGCCTAGGGGATGATCTGCCGTAACAAGGTGAGAAAAGCTGTAAGGGATCTCACCTCAGTTCGGAGAACAATATTCTCATCTTCTAGATCTTTCAGTTTCTTTTGTAGAAAGTCAAAGTGGAAATAATTTTGGACAGAAGATGAAGATTCATTCCTTTTTAGACTTAAAAACAAAACAAAAAGTTATAATTGTAAGAACAGTATACATTTTTGAACTTAAAGTGTATAGTAATTCAAATGAGGCAAAAGTCCATATTCCCATGGGTAAAGGAGCTGTGAGAAGTGTGGTAGGCATACATGGAGTGTTGTACGTGAGTAGTGTCGTAGGCATACCTGGAGTGTTGTATGTGAGGAATATCTTAGGCATACATAGAGTGTTGTACGTGAGGAATATCGTTGGCATATGTTGAATGTTGCACGTGAGAAGTGTCGTAAGGCATACCTGGAGCGTTGTACGTGAGAATTGTCGTAGGCATACATGGAGCGTTGTACGTGAGAAGTGTCGTAGGCATACCTGGAGTGTTGTACGTGAGAAGTGTCGTAGGCATACATGGAGCGTTGTACGTGAGAAGTGTCGTAGGCATACCTGGAGTGTTGTACATGAGAAGTGTCGTAGGCATACCTGGAGTGTTGTACATGAGAAGTGTCGTAGGCATACCTGGAGTGTTGTACGTGAGAAGTGTCGTAGGCATACCTGGAGTGTTGTACGTGAGAAGTGTCGTAGGCATACCTGGAGCGTTGTACGTGAGAAGTGTCGTAGGCATACATGGAGCGTTGTACGTGAGAAGTGTCGTAGGCATACCTGGAGTGTTGTACGTGAGAAGTGTCGTAGGCATACCTGGAGTGTTGTACATGAGAAGTGTCGTAGGCATACCTGGAGTGTTGTACGTGAGAAGTGTCGTAGGCATACCTGGAGCGTTGTACGTGAGAAGTGTCGTAGGCATACCTGGAGCGTTGTACGTGAGAAGTGTCGTAGGCATACCTGGAGTGTTGTACATGAGAAGTGTCGTAGGCATACCTGGAGTGTTGTACGTGAGAAGTGTCGTAGGCATACATGGAGCGTTGTACATGAGAAGTGTCGTAGGCATACCTGGAGTGTTGTACGTGAGAAGTGTCGTAGGCATACCTGGAGTGTTGTACGTGAGAAGTGTCGTAGGCATACATGGAGCGTTGTACATGAGAAGTGTCGTAGGCATACCTGGAGCGTTGTACGTGAGAAGTGTCGTAGGCATACCTGGAGTGTTGTACGTGAGAAGTGTCGTAGGCATACATGGAGCGTTGTACATGAGAAGTGTCGTAGGCATACCTGGAGCGTTGTACGTGAGAAGTGTCGTAGGCATACCTGGAGTGTTGTACATGAGAAGTGTTGTAGGCATACCTGGAGTGTTGTACGTGAGAAGTGTCGTAGGCATACCTGGAGTGTTGTATGTGAGAAGTGTCATAGGCATACCTGGAGTGTTGTACGAGAGAAGTGTCATAGGCATACCTGGAGTGTTGTACGTCAGAAGTGTTGTAGGCATACATGGAGTGACAATTCAATGCCCATTAGAGTGTCCTGCAGCCTGAGTATCACTGCTTGTAGAAGGCACAGCACCGTATGCAGCTTAATATTTATATATGTGTGTGTATACACACACACACACACACACACACACACACACACACACACACACACATATACATACATACATACATGCTCAATGAATGTGTGTGTGTGTGCAGCATTTTAAAAGGTCACTTCGGTCTGCACCGAACACCACCATCCCATGTGGTCTGTCTCCAGCTCTACTCTCTCTTTATCGGCTACTCCCATAGCACTACCGATGTGTCGAACTGGCTGTGTACAGACACTACGGGGTAAATTTACTAAAGTGGGAGTTTTTTTTTGTAATAGCAACCAATCACATTCTATCTATTATCTTCTAGAAGCAGCTAGATAAATGTTAAGTAGAAAGATTGGTTGCTATGAGCAATATTGCCGGTACTAAAAAATTCCCACCTTAGTAAATTTAGCCCTAGGTCTCAGCCCTCCACTCTATCCGCAGCCCCCTCCTACCCACCAGCGCCATCATGGCTCGATCTCCTCCACTCTATCCCAACAGCACACCATCCCTGAGCTCCCATACTTTCTATTGCAGTCAGTCCTTTCCTAAGTAAATCAAAGGGTTGGATAAGGTGGCAGGAGGGGGGAACCGGGATCCGGTCTGAAGATCGACGGTGTCTAGGTCGACAATGTTTAGGTCGACCACTATAGGTCGACAGTCACTAGGTCGACATGTATGGAAGGTCGACATGTGCTAGGTCGACAGGTCTAAATGTCGACGTGAGTTTTTCAAATTTCTTTCTTTTTTTGAATTTTTTCATACTTAACGATCCACGTGGACTACGATTGGAACGGTAAAGTGTGCCGAGCGAAGCGGTAGCGGAGCGAAGGCACCATGCCCGAAGCATGGCGAGCGAAGCGAGCCATGCGAGGGGACGCGGTGCACTAATTTGGGATCCCGGACACTCTACGAAGAAAACGAAAACTAAAAAAAATCCTCATGTCGACCTTTAGACCTGTCGACCTAGCACATGTCGACCTAGAAACCCTGTCGACCTTCCATCCATGTCGACCTAGTGACTGTCGACCTATAGTGGTTGACCTAAACATTGTCGACCTAGACACTGTCGATTTGATGAACCACACCCGGGGGAACCATCTAGTTTGTTAGTCCTGGGCCACACAATTTCTAATGACAGCCCGGCATACATGAAATGTTGTATGTGAGAAGTGTGTGTGTGTGTGTGTGTGTGTGTGTGTGTGTATATATATATATATATATATATATATATACACACACATACACACACACATATATATATATATATATATATATATATATATATATATATATATATATATAGTGTGTGTTATATGTAAAGTGTCACAGGTAAAAACACCATCTTCATGCTTTTATATCTGAGTCTCTCATCTCTCTCTGGCTACACTTTTCACACCCCAAGGAAGTTTGTCTGCAAATGTCTGTGATCCTTCTTCAATGCAAAATAACCTCTGTTAATTAGCTGAACTTCTGATTGCATACCTCCCCCTTTGCCAGCTGATATAGTTGGAGCATTTAAGAGCAATATTATCAAGGCCTGCAGTCAGGACTTGGCCTGCTTGCAATTGTGAAGAATGCAATTGTTAAGAATATGATTTAAGAATGGAGTTAGAACCGGAGTTTGAACTGGATTTGGACTACGCTAAAATCTAAAATAATACAATTTCCCCAAACACTGCAACTCGGGACCATCATGTGGCCTCTCCTCACCTCTGCTTTGAGAACACCAGGACCAATGCCTACTACTTCTCTGTCCAAGAACATCATGACTGCCCCCAAGACTACCCCTCAAGCTGAGCAGGGAACTGAGGGGCGTGCGCATCAGGACCAGATTTTGCTGGGTCAGTTCCATTGGACATTAGTGTGCACTCCACATTCTTACACCCACCCGCACTGCTCCCCACACTCTCACACACACCCGCACTGCTCTCATGAGACCAGGACATTTATCATTTTCACAAATTAATGTTTTCCTGCAAATGTGTCTTTCCCTTCTTTCTTCTTACAGGGTACTTTCCCCCCACTGTGTGCTATTCCTGTAATGTGTACCTCCATTGGTTGCACACCCTGCCAGCAGTAACCTACACAGTGCGCCTCACATGGCTGCCTCGGATGGTCCCTCCATGGGCAGGGTGTGCTTCATTTGGATCTTTCCATGCAGGGTATAGCATACTCCTACACTCGTGTCAGTTTTCCCGTAAATGCATTTGGCCCTTGTATGGCTCATCTCCCACTGTGTAACCTTCGTAGTGCGCCCAACATGGCTGCCTTATCTGGTGCACTTGTGGATGGGATGAAAAATACATGGACCTGATGGTTTTAGTGGAACCCTACTCTGAACCTAAGGACTCTGCAATCTCCCCGTTTTGTGTTCTCTTCTGGGGGTGGACTATTCCACCCTGGGTAATCCTACGCAGAGCGCCTAAGATGGCTGCCGCACCTGGTACCTTGTGAGGGTGGAATACACAACCCCTGGAGGTTATTACCCAAAATGCTTACACCAACCCTGCATTATGCTTTCTGTCTTTATTGTCTGTGTGGTTTATCTTTTGATGTAATACTTAAATCTTCTGTATTATGTGCATTGTTTGAGTTCTAGTTGGCGCCGCGGATGGCTGCCTCGGTGCTGCTCTGCCAAGCAGCCTTTGTGTTTAGTCCTACGTGTATAATATGTCTAATATGTTGAGTCTATTGTACAGTTGCAATGTGCAGTATCAACTCATACGTGTAATGTGTGTAATGTATGCTATGTTCTTCCCCCTTCGTATGCTATGTATTCCCCCTTCATGTTGCTGCTTGGCGATGCATTGTACCACAAAGAATTCCTAGTGTACGTGAGTACACCTGGCCAATAAAGCCGATTCTGATATGCATTACATACATGGAGTGTTGAATTGTATGCAAGATATGTTTGTTTACATGGAGTGTTGTATGTTATACATGGTGTGTTATTCAACCCATTATCACATATTCATACAAAATCTAATCACAGTTTTGCAGAGTAGCACAATTAGCAAAGACAACACTAAAAAGCTACCATCTGTTCTACCAGCTTTTAATAATTTAATGCAAATATGACCATGTTTATCAGACTAAAGCTGGGTAGACACTAGGCGATTTATCTGCTGTTCAAGCAAACTGATGATATATCGTGAGCGGGTCAGTGGGTGTATACAAACGATATGTTCACAGACATATGGCATTGGCTGTGCAGCACTGCCGATGGCCCTCCCAGTTGGATGACAGGACCAACACATCGAGTGGCCGGTCAGATAAGTGTGTTGTATACAGGTATGCTTACCTGGACCGACCGCTCTAAAGGCACGACGACGGGTCTGGTGTGTACCCAGCCTTAGAGACATTTCAATGGTACCCTCTTTACCTTAATGCAACATCATTTTTCAAATGAAATTATATTTAACGTGTAACTAGTGAATGCTGACCAGGCAAATGTGGGTCATAATCAGCAATAAAACAATGGTATACAGCACCTGGAAAATAAAGAACCACAGATACCTGCAAATCGCAGCATGATCTTGCATATGTCATATTGTACAAACGAACACAGATTTTTACGACTGCACATTCCCAAGAAGTATGGTTTATAGGTGTAGCACACCCACAGTGTTGTGAAAGATAATTTAAAAAACATATGGCCATATTTTAATTACAGAAACCTATCAAGTTAATGTTTATGTATATATTGACAGTTTAGGGCAATTGCTCTATAAAAATTTTTAACAAATGCTCTTTAGTCAGAGAAAGCAAATATTTTTTCTTAGGCAGCAATCTCCCGCCATGAAAAAGCAAACTACGAAATTCCCTTTTCATTTCTTATCTATTAGATAAATCACACACATGAAGATTTTGCCATTTGGAAATTACAAGACCATGTTTTGCTGTGCTTGTTAATACAGTATATTAGTCCCCATAATGGGAACACATTAAATGTACAACATTTTCAATCTATTGGTAGTTTTTCATCTGTTGGTTGTGTCTATATAGCATCATATTTATCCGGTCATTAGTGCAGAGACACAAGCTGAATAGCTTACAACGTTTTATTCCTAGACATCTTCAGTCTATGACAGAGACGCCATCACTCTAGGCAGCTGAAATTACTGTAACTTGAAACCTCTCAAATATATGAAAGCCTGCTGCAGTAAAACAAATAGATGACTGCGTGTATTCATAGCCTGTCCTAACTCAGCACGATCTGTAGCGCTCATCTCTTCTGGCTGTGCACGGTTTTCCCTCCTTATACAAATAAACATCTAACAGAGCGCAGAGTTGTGAGGAAAGGTGGTACTCCAGGGAGGTAACTCGCACTTTGTCCACATGAAGTCACAACACTGAGTAAGAGAATAGTAGTGACTTACGGGGTGGAACAGATGGACTCTGGCTCACTCTCCTCTACTGCACTGGTGTAAAACTGAAGTAACTCATCTTTCATGGACAATTCATGACGCAGCTGTGACACCTGCAGGAGCAAAACCTTCCAGTGAAATCATCTGTACATGAAAATTGCATCATTATATATGTAAATTCTGCAAATAGACAGATATATATATATATATATATATATATATAAAATGACAGAACAATTATATATAATAACTTATATTGTACTGTATGTGAAGAAAAAACATGGATACTTATGACCTATCACATACCAGTGCGGTGGTTCTCAAATTCTTTTGAATCACAGCCCCCTAGAGTATCAGAATTTTTTTCACAGCACCCCTAGGCTAAAGGTTTCTTACTGATAAATTTAGAAAGAAATATTAAATGAAGTAAATTGTGTTTATTTATACATCATCCTTAGGTTCAGTTATGTGGCGAGGGACAGGATTTGCTTCTGTTAGTGCACATATTTTATGATTAATAGCCACTGGCACTGGTTTTGCCTACTACATGGACCATAAATAATTTGAATTGGTCCTGGACCACAAATCCAAAGCACCCCTGCAAGTGTCCTGAGGCACCCCAGGGAGCCACAGCACACAGTTTGAGAATCACTGTACCAGCGCATTAAACAGAGCAAAATTAGACAGCATTCATTAAAATTATAAGTGGGTGGCACTAGAGCCTTGGAGTTTATTTAAAAAAAACTTCCTGTCTGCTTGAAGTTAGTAAGCTCATTTGGGCAGTGCCAGCTTTACCTTCTGCCTCATGTAACTGCATGCTATTTATTTGTATCACAAATCCCTCAATGTAAGTGCTACAATATCCAAATAACAGTAATAAAGTCTCTCCATGCTTTGATTTCCTACCACAGTCCAAAGAATATACAGTACTTGCAATGTTAATTCGCTTCATTGAAATGGCCCTGGTCTCTAATTTACTTGGCCAGTATACTGTATTTAAAGTATTAAACAAACACAGTGACAACATGAAGGGCCTATTTCAGATGTGATTGCAGTTGCGCCCTGTGCGGCAATGTACCGATTATCAGTGCTTTGCGCATATGCAAGACCTGTTCTGGGCATGCGCGAATGGGTCCTGCGACTCAGGATACAGGTCAGCAGACCGTAAGTGATTAATAGTCTGCTGCCATCTGGGGAGCAGCAAAGGCCTCCGTTTGTGGAAACGGGGGTGTCGCCGACATTTGGAGGAGGGAATAAGTCAGGGATCTCTGTAGTTGGACGGAAATTTCCTGGCCTCTGCAACAGGCGGCTTGCATGGCCTCATTGGTGTCGTAAGCCACTCAATGGTGATGAGTGATTGGATGCTGCGTCCTAGGATGCAAGTCGGATCACTACTGCGACAGGAGGCATCTGGATGTATTAGACTCCTCCTGCTGCATCACCATACAGAGCTATCACTTCTGCTTCCAAGGATGCAGCAGTGATAGCAACTCTAACCACATCTGAATTAGGCCCAAAAAGGACAGTTCATAATAAAAGTATATCGAAAAAAAATAATCCAGGATACAGATGACCTAAAATAAATTATAGGATACACAGTGTAAACATTTTTTCATTTGTGACATTTTATTCAAATTAATAATAAAAACCTTTGTAGACCTCCAAAAAGTCACAATTTGCAGCAACTATTGTACAGTGCGACTACAACTAAGTAAAAACAAAACAAAGTTCCTCCTTACTGTATAACTGTACAAAACACAAGCAGATAATTCCAAATTAGCCAATATGGAGATTATAAATAAACTGAAATGCCTAAAAGGACAATGGGGGTCACTCCGAGTTGATCGCTCGCTAGCTGTTTTTAGCAGCCGTGCGATCGCATAGTCGCCGCCCACCGTGGAGTGTATATTTGCTGTGCAAGGGTGCGATCGCTTTTGCAGCCGAGAGATGCAAACACAATTTGTGCAGTTTCTGAGTAGCCAGAACTTACGCAGCCGCTATGATCACTTCTGCCTGTTCAGTCCCGGAATTGACGTCAGACATCCGCAGTGCAAACGCCTGGACACGCCCACGTTTCTCCAACCGCTCCCTGAAAACGGTCAGTTGACACCCAGAAACGCCTCCTTTCTGTCAATCTACTTGCAAACGCCCATGCGAACGGATTCGTTGTAGAATGCATCGCTGGGCCCCGATCCGCTTTGCACTTGTACGACGCGCCTGTGCATTGCAGTGCATACGCAGTTCTGGCCTGATCGCTGCACTGCGATAATCAGCAGCGTGCGATCAGGTAGGAATGACCCCCAATGATAGCGCAGCAAATTACTGATTTTTTATGATTTTTCAGTCAGAATTGCTAAGACAACTTCACTGCAGACCAAGTTTGTGTCTAACGTTCCTGCTGGACTATACATACGCAAATACCAGGGTTATACTCTAAATACTGCATACTGTAATAGTGCATATTGTAATCTACAACCACTTTTTACTGGGAGTACTGTAAGTCATAAAAAACATTGTAAAACTGGGGAAAAAAGCCAGAATAATAAAATGTTGAATATTTTGTATGGTAATAAACCTCTTTAACTGAAGTGTAAAAAGTGCAATAATAATAAACAATTAACAGTCTGCTTTGACCCACACTTGTCTATTAGCCTACAGTACTGATCTACACTCCCAGCAACAAGTATCCTGCAGGCATTCCTCTGTCTACAGCACAGTAGTGGTTAGTATTACTGCCTTGCAGTATTGAGGTCTTGTGTTTGATTCCCACAAAGGCCCTAACCAAGCAGAGTTTCTATGTCCTCCCCGTGTTTTTGTGCAGGTTTCCTCCAGTTATGTCCCACAATGTAAAAACATACTGGTACGTTAACACTATGTGTGTACATTTGGTAGGGAATATGCATTGTAAGCTCCACTGCTTGGTCCGAGACGGATATGAATGACTAAATATTCTCTGTAAAGCGCTGCAGATTATGGGGGAGATACAAATGTTTGAAAAGTCAAGTGGGAGTCTGTTTTTTCCTATCTAATAGACAGGAAAAAACAGACATCCAACCGACTTTTCAAACATTTGAATTCCACCCTATGTGTGCGCTATATAAATTATTGGTAATAAACAAATGAATACAATTTCAAATAATTTTGTCCACTACAAAGTCATAAGGATAACTGGTGAGTCCACATTATTTGGATTCTTTACCTCCTCTCTGATATGTTCTACTTGTTCCTCCAGGTACTCATTCCTTTCTGTAAGTGTTTTATTCTTCTTCAACAAAGACTGGCCAATCCGAGCAGCTAATTCTAGGTCCCGTTCTTTCTGTGAGTGCAGGGAGAAACAGAGATATTAAGTAAATTAGATCATATACGGCTCTGGTTAGTCTCTGCATTGATTGTGCGTGAGCACTTTCCAAAACGAAAAAAGTTTGATGACTGGAAGTCTGCTGGATTCACAGCTAGAGTTGAAAGCAAATGCACATCACTATAAACCACACGCAACGGATGAGCACTTCTCATTAGCCTGTTGCTGCACTACACCTATTACCTTCATGAGGGGCAATTTCTATGGTTGCCCAACACTAATATATTTAAAATATATTTATTCAAGCACTAGTTACTATGTGCTACAAAGACTGGCTACAATGCCAACCCACCAACCGATATGGTAAGAATGTCACACAGCATACACCAGAGTTTCCCAAATTCTGCCGTTAAAGTCCAGGTTTTAGGAATAGCCAAACTTAAGCACAGGTGACTAGATTAGTACCTTACAGAAAAATAGAGAAAATGCATTATGTTTAGAATTATGGTGTACAGCCTTGGGGCATTTGGTTTATGCTGGTCTGGGAAGGGGGGGAGGGGTGTTCCATGTCCTGGAATTGAACCGGAGTGTTAGGGATCCAGCAGGTGAGGTAACCTGTTAGTGGTTGGTGGACCCATATTTTTCAGAGTTTATTATAATTAGTCTGATTAGCATTGTTAAGCATTTAGATTGTGCACCTGCATTTCTTCTTTTTTTTGTGTGGAACTACAAGTCTCAGCATGGTAGCGCCTCTCATTGGGGATCATTCAGATGTGGTTGGAGTTGCTCTCACTGCTGCGTCCTTGGAAGCAGCAGTAATAGCACTGAATGGTGATGCAGCAGCCGTCTATTACAAGCAGACGCCTCCTGCTGCAGTAGCGATCCGAGCTGCTTCCTTGGAAGCAACATCAGATCTCTTTCCCATCATCGGGGCTGCTTATAGTCAGCTATGGTGCCACACAAGCCGTCCGTCACAGAGGCCAAGAAATCTCCGTCCCATGACGGAGATCACTGACCTCTTGCTACACCCTAAATGGCCAATCACCAACAGTCTGCTGTCGCCCAGCTTCCGACGTTGCAGGATCTGTTCGTGCACGTGCTAAATGGGTCCTGCGCATATGCAAAGTACCAAACATCAGTACTTTGCACATGATATCGCAGGTGCACCCACACCTTAATAACCCCCATTATGTTTAAAATTAGGGCGTGCAGTCCCAGGTCCCCACCCCCACGATATTAATTAGTACCTCAGTAAGTTTGATGTAACCATCAGGACTCAAGCATTGGTATCCTTAAAGCCTGCAGTGTAATGGCAGAGTTTGGGAACCACTGGCATACACACTTACCAAACGACATACTGTACCTGGCCACAAGAACTGGTTGTGATGTCATGGTCGGTGGTTCCTGCGGCCGGCATGTGTGTCGGTCGGTGGGTCACCAGTACATACAGGCAGATATAAAACAATATACAGTGCATCCGGAAAGTATTCACAGCGCTTCACTTTTTCCACATTTTATTATGTTACAGCCTTATTCCAAAATGGAATAAATAAAAAATTTCCCTCAAAATTTTACACACCAGTTTTTTATTTTTAATACATTTGCAACAATCGGAAAAAAAAATCTTTTTTCATGTTGTCATTATGGGTATTGTGTGTAGAATTTTGAGGGAATAAATGTATTTATTCCATTTTGGAATAAGGCTGTAACATAACAAAATGTGGAAAAAGTGAAGCGATGTGAATACTTTACGGATGTACTACATCTGCATAATATTCCGCCATCCCATATGCTGTACGCCCAACGTGGTATGTCCGTGAATAAATGTCATTAGTCAGCTGAAACAACAATATATCATTATGTGTAACCAGCCTAATCTTAAAATACAGATTCATTCATATTAAACACCTGCTAATAACATACATGATCAAAGATAAAGCTGTTTCATGTGCACATCAGGCACCCTATCTTTAAGCCACGTTCAAGACACTGTAAAGGACATAATAAATGACCTTATAATTCCATATACAAATATTTTATATATGTAAATAACATGCAGAAAATCTCCTGCTTGGTGATGGAATGGAAAGGCTTATGGGCCCTACACACTGAGCTGACCAACGGCGGATACGGCCGACCCGGCGGCGGGGGGCAGTGAAGTTTCTTCACTCCCCCAATCACCCGGCTCCATAGCAGTGCAGGCAAATATGGACGAGATCGTCCATATTGGCCTGCATGCACAAGCGACGGGGCACCAGCGATGAACGAGCGCGGGGCCGCACATCGTTCATTGCTGTTGCCTCCACACTGAAAGATATGAACGGTATCTTGTTCATTAATGAACGAGATCGTTCATATCTTTCAGTATTATCGCCCAGTGTGTAGGGCCCATTACATACACAGCACTTGGGAATATCACAAGATGCCCTTTCTCCATGTATGATCAGCTTCTTTAAAACAGACCACGGAACATTTATGAAATTTGTTCCACTGTGAACAGAGCACAAAGGGTGTTTTTACCCACAACAATTTGACTTTAGTTAATTTTCTAAATAGCCATTTAAAATGAAGATAAATTGCTATGGGCAATACCTCCATTTCTGCAGTTACCTAGGGAACAGTGATCAGCTAACTACTTCTAAAAGCAACATCGCCTAATAGGTGCTGAGCAATGCTGCAGACTGGAAGTACAATAGTGTCTATGTGCACTGAAACTTTACTGTAGTACATTGTTTTACACAAAGAAACTGTGTACTGTACCTTGTTGCTATCAACGTGATACAACATACTGTAGCTGGCACACCCTTATCAAAGTCCTCTATACAATTGATTGTATGAACGTGTACCAGTTCACCTTCAACTTCTCAAAACCACTATGTCCACAATCGCCAGACAGAGTGTAGGCAGTTCAATCATTTACTTTTCTGTGATATGAAAATATGTTATTGAAGGTACAAGCTACATATTTAAACTAAACTCTTTGTAAGTTTAATAACTATATTCAAATAGATATAGCACAAAGATCTGACTAGTAAAGGGTGGATCCACAGCGATCGGAATATTGGAGAATTATCCTATTAAAGTCGGCTCATGTTTGGAAATATTTGCAAAGTGGAGCAGCAGATGAGCACTAGCAGCAAGTACTATGACAATAGCGCATTCTCCCATAGGTTTTGGCCTTTCGCCCTAGGCAGCAAAAAGCTGGACCTTGGCAACTGAGGGCTGGATTGGTCTATAGGATGTGTGACTGGTTAAAAGTTTTTAAAATGTATTCTGTTGACTGTTTCACTGTAACATGGGACTCCGGTGTCACTGAGAACGAAACATGTAAAAAGTGCCATCTAGCCAATATTTTATTTAAAACAAATACAGTATAAACAAACAAAACATACAATTACTGATAGCATTTAAATAGTACTTAAGGGGATATTTTCCTGCTAGGCAAGTGCCGTCAATGAAGTACAGCTCACCATAATTACATTTTATACTTCTATATGCGAGCAGGTCCCACTGGAAGAATGATAGGGATTCTGGCAACGGGATCTTGACTGCCGGGATCCCGTCCGACGGCATTTTAACTACATCCCATCACACCTACAGACAAAATACAATGAAGCTCTATAGACACAGATCTGCGACAAACAGTCTCCTGCAGTCTCTCAATATACCTGGGACCTATGCTGCCTCGGATACCATTGAAAGTACCCGAAAGCCTAAAGGTGTGTACACACGGTGAGATCCCTGCTATGCCCGATGTTGACTATGCGATTTCCCTTGAGCTCCCCCAGAGCCCAGTTAGTACAGATTTTGACTATCTTTGCTTGAGATTTTGTCTATGTACGATTTTGACTAAGTGCCAATGTTGAGTATACTTTGTACTAGATAGTACACTAGATAGTCCAGATTGACTTGCCTGCACAGTCTCTCTAGCCTTGCGATACCGACCCCACGGGAGCATGCATCGGGATTGAATCTGTATCGCAAACTGCCTAATGGTGCCCAAACACTTGTGCGATGCCCCGCGACGGGGCATTGCACCGGCAGTTCATGAAATTGCACCTGAACTGCTAAAGTGATTACAATGCGATCATGCGATAGATTGCATGGTAATCACGTGATGGGCACATCACCGCTGAGTGGGAGCGGCCTCTGGCCGCTCCTGGCGGGTGCCCATCGCACGTCGCAGTGCGATATATAGCATGTGTTTTTAAAAACACATGCGATCGCACTGCGATTCGATAAATATTAAGCACTTACTATCTTGAGACGCGAGATTCGACCGACGTGCCCGCGCATCACGTCGAAAGGTACCTAAAATGTGCATACAATCCTTCGATTTCTCTCATAGATGCGGTCGAAAATTGAAGGTTAGCACCGATTATCTCACAAGTGTATGGGCACCATTACACCTTGAGATATGCACTAACTTTTCATAAGATTTTGACTATATAGTCAAAATCTTACAGATTTATCTCACCGTGTGTACACACCTTAACGCATTTTGTGAGTCGTCCTACTGTCACCCTGGAATGCACTCCAAATTCACTGAAACTGAAGACTCCTGTTAGCATTACCATGTTTAAGATTGTTTACTTAAAATACATTATATATGCAGATAACAGTTATTAAGGATACTATATTATATTTAGTGATGAGCGGGTTCGGTTCCTCTGGATCCGAACCCCCCGAACTTCACCTATTTTACACGTGTCCGAGGCAGCCTCGGATCTTCCCGCCTTGCTCGGTTAACCAGAACGAACCCGATCGTCATCATCCCGCTGTCGGATTCTCGGGAGATTCGGATTCTATAAAAAGAGCCGCGCGTCACCACCATTTTCACTCGTGCATTGGAGATTGAACGGAGAGGACGAGACAGCGTTCTCTCCTTGAAAAGCTCCGTAATCTGTGCTCAGTGTGCTGCAAATATCTGTGCTCAGTGTGCGGCAAATAATCTGTGCTCAGTGTGCTGCAAATAATCTGTGCTCAGTGTGCTGCAAATATCTACGTTCTCTGCCTGAAAACGCTCCATATCTGTGCTCAGTGTGCTGCAAATATCTTATCAGTGTGCTGCATTGTGGGGACTGGGAACCACCAGTATATAATAATTATAGTGGTACAGTACAGTAGGCCATTGCTGTATCTTGCAGCTCTGTGTCACTGCAAGTGTCCATTCCATATCGGTGCGGCATGTTTGTGAGCAGTATATATAGTATTACAGTGCAGCATTTTGGTGACTAACAGTATATAAGCACATGAGGGAAGAGGGCCCTGCTCGTGAGAGCTAACAATCTAAAGGGGAGGGGTAGACAGACATGGGTGACACAGATGGGGTACATAGAGAACGTGGAACAGAGGGTTAGGAATCAGGATGAGATTTGGCTGGGTTTGGTGAAGAAGTGGACCCCAAGAAGGCACAAGTCAATACTTAACATTGCAACATTTTACTGGGCTATGTAGGAGAAAATTAAAAATAGGGGAAAATAAAAATAAAAAAAAAGAATCGATAACTTCTACCGCTTTCAAAAAGGTCAATGGAAGCTGAAATAATGGACAACTACCTCATGGAAGCCAGATACAGTATACCAAACAGTACTTAGCAGAGTTAGGAATGAGTGCTTATGAAATACAGTAACATTTTGTCATAATATTTCAGAAACTGCATGGCTGGTTTCTTGCACTCTTTTGCTCTAATACACCACCTGCTTTAGGATTTATATTCAAAAACATGGTGTCTCCATAATCCCAAAAACGTCAGTCTTCTTCCAGTGATTTGGACCAATAATACCATTGATTAGAACGAATAATTCCTGTGATTTTGTCATTTTCTTCCAGTGATTTGGACTAATAATACCACTGATCAGAACAAATAATTCCTGTGATTTTGTCATTTTCTTCCAGTGATTTGGACCAATAATAACATTGATTAGAACGAATAATTCCAGTGATTTTGATATTTTCTTTCAGTGCTTTTGACCAATAATACCATTGATTAGAATGAATAATTCCTGTGATATTGAGGTGTTTGTGTCGCTTAGCCGTCCAGCGACCACAGTGTACCTTTTTTTCTCTTTTCTTTGCATCATGTGCTGTTTGGGGCCAATTTTTTTTAAGTGCCATCCTGTCTGACACTGCAGTGCCACTCCTAGATGGGCCAGGTGTTTGTGCCGCCCTCTTGGGTCGCTTTGCTTAGTCATCCAGCGACCTCAGTGCAAATATTAGGACTAAAAAATAAGATTTTACTCACCGGTAAATCTATTTCTCGTAGTCCGTAGTGGATGCTGGGACTCCGTAAGGACCATGGGGAATAGCGGCTCCGCAGGAGACTGGGCACAATTAAAGAAAGCTTTAGGACAACCTGGTGTGCACTGGCTCCTCCCACTATGACCCTCCTCCAGACCTCAGTTAGGATACTGTGCCCGGAAGAGCTGACACAATAAGGAAGGATTTTGAATCCCGGGTAAGACTCATACCAGCCACACCAATCACACCGTATAACTCGTGATACTATACCCAGTTAACAGTATGAAATATAACTGAGCCTCTCAACAGATGGCTCAACAATAACCCTTTAGTTAGGCAATAACTATAAACAAGTATTGCAGACAATCCGCACTTGGGATGGGCGCCCAGCATCCACTACGGACTACGAGAAATAGATTTACCGGCGAGTAAAATCTTATTTTCTCTGACGTCCTAAGTGGATGCTGGGACTCCGTAAGGACCATGGGGATTATACCAAACCTCCCAAACGGGCGGGAGAGTGCGGATGACTCTGCAGCCCCGAATGAGCAAACTCTAGGTCCTCCTCAGCCAGAGTATCAAACTTGTAGACTCTTGCAAAAATGTTTGAACCCGACCAAGTAACAGCTCGGCAAATTTGTAAAGCCGAGACCCCTCGGGCAGCCGCCCAAGAAGAGCCCACTTTCCTCGTGGAATGGGCTTTTACAGATTTAGGGTGCGGCAGTCCAGCCGCAGAATGTGCAAGTCGAATCGTGCTACAGATCCAGCGAACAATAGTCTGCTTAGAAGCAGGAGCACCCAGCTTGTTGGGTGCATACAGGATAAATAGCGAGTCAGTTTTCCTGACTCCAGCCGTCCTGGAAACATATACTTTTCAGGGCCCTGACTACGTCCAGTAACTTGGAATCCTCCAAGTCCCCAGTAGCCGCAGGCACCACAATAGGTTGGTTCACATGAAAAACTGATACCACCTTAGGAAGGAATTGGGAACGAGTCCTCAATTCCGCCTTATCCATATAAAAAATCAGATAAGGGCTTTTGCATGACAAAGCCGCCAATTCTGATACACGCCTGGCCGACGCCAAGGCCAACAGCATGACCACTTTCCACGTGAGGTATTGTAGCTCCACGGATTTAAGTGGCTCAACCCAATGCGACTTCAGGAAATCCAACCCACGTTGAGATCCCACGGTGCCATTGGAGGCACAAACGGGGGCTGACTACGCAGCACTCCCTTAACAAAAGTCTGAACTTCAGGCAGTGAAGCCAGTTCTATTTTGGAAGAAAATTGATAGAGCCGAAATCTGGACCTTAATGGAACCCAATTTTAGGCCCATAGTCACCCCTGACTGTAGGAAGTGCAGAAATCGACCTAGCTGAAATTCCTCCTTTGGGGCCTTGCTGGCCTCACAGCACGCAACATATTTCCACCATATGCGGTGATAATGGTTTGCGTTCACTTTTTTCCTAGCTTTAATTAGCGTAGGGATAACTTCCTCCGGAATGCCCTTTTCCTTCAGGATCCGGCGTTCAACCGCCATGCCGTCAAACGCAGCCGCGGTACGTCTTGGAACAGACAGGCCCCCTGCTGCAGCAGGTCCTGTCTGAGCGGCAGAGGCCATGGGTCCTCTGAGATCATTTCTTGGAGTTCTGGGTACCAAGCTCTTCTTGGCCAATCCGGAACAATGAGTATAGTTCTTACTGCTCTCCTTCTTATTATTCTCATTACCCTGGGTAAGAGAGGCAGAGAAGGGAACACATACACCGACTGGTACACCCCCGGTGTTACCAGAGCGTCCATAGCTATCGCCTGAGGGTCCCTTGACCTGGCGCAATATCTTTGTAGCTTTTTGTTGAGGCGGGACGCCATCATGTCCACCTGTGGCCTTTCCCAACGGTGTACAATCATTTGGAAGACTTCTGGATGAAGTCCCTACTCTCCCGGGTGGAGGTCGTGTCTGCTGAGAAAGTCTGCTTCCCAGTTGTCCACTCCGGGAATGAACACTGCTGACAGTGCTAACACATGATTTTCCGCCCATCGGAGAATCCTTGTGGCTTCTGCCATCGCCATCCTGCTTCTCGTGCCGCCCTGTCGGTTTACATGAGCGACCGCCGTGATGTTGTCTGACTGGATCAGCACCGGCCGGTGTTGAAGCAGGGGTCTAGCCTGACTTAGGGCATTGTAAATGGCCCTTAGTTCCAGAATATTTATGTGTAGGGAAGTCTCCTGACTTTTCCATAGTCCTTGGAAGTTTCTTCCCTGTGTGACTGCCCTCCAGCCTCGAAGGCTGGCATCCGTGGTCACCAGGACCCAGTCCTGTATGCCGAATCTGCGACCCCTAGAAGATGAGCACTCTGCAGCCACCACAACAGCGACACCCTGGCCCTTGGAGACAGGGTTATCCGCCGATGCATCTGAAAATGCGACCCGGACCACTTGTCCAACAGATCCCACTGGAAGATCCTTGCATGGGACCTGGCGAATGGAATTTCTTTGTAAGAAGCTACCATCTTTCCCAGGGCTCGCGTGCATTGATGCATCGACACCTGTATTTGTATTAGGAGGTCTCTGTCTAGAGACGACAACTCCTTGGACTTCTCCTCCGGGAGAAACCCTTTTTATCCTGTTCTGTGTCCAGAACCATACCCAGGAACAGTAGACGCGTCGTAGGAACCAGCTGCGACTTTGGAATATTCAGAATCCAGCCGTGCTGTTGTAGCACTTCCCGAGATAGTGCTACTCCGACGAACAACTGCTCCCTGGACCTCGCCTTTATAAAGGAGATCGTCCAAGTACGGGATACTTATTTCGGCCATTACCTTGGTAAATACCCTCGGTGCCGGGGACAGACCAACGGCAACGTCTGGAATTGGTAATGACAATCCTGTACCACAATTTTGAGGTACTCCTGGTGAAGAGGGTAAATAGGGACATGCAGGTAAGCATCCTTGATGTCCAGTGATACCATGAAATTCTCCAGGCTTGCAATAATCGCCCTGAGCGATTCCATTTTGAACTTGAACCTTCGTATATAAGTGTTCAAGGATTTCAATTTTAGAATGGGTCTCACCGAACCGTCTGGTTTTGGTACCACAACATTTTGGAATAGTAACCCCGGCCTTGTTGAAGGAGGGGTACCTTGATTTCACCTGCTGGAAGTACAGCTTGTGAATTGCCGCCAGTACTACCTCCCTTTCTCCGAGGGCAGCAGGCAAGGCTGATGTGAGGTAACGGCGAGGGGGAGTCGCCTCGAACTCCAGCCTGTATCCCTGTGATACTACTTGCAGATCCTAGGGATCCACCTGTGGGCAAGCCCACTGGTCCCTGAAGTTCCCGAGACGCGCCCCCACCGCACCTGTCTCCACCTGTGGAGCCCCAGCGTCATGCGGTGGACTCCGAGGAAGCGGGGGAAGATTTTTGATCCTGGGAACTGGCTGTCTGGTGCAGCTTTTTCCTTCTTCCCTTGTCTCTGTGCAGAAAGGAAGCGCCTTTGACCCGCTTGCTTTTCTGAAGCCGAAAGGACTGTACCTGAAAATACGGTGCTTTCTTAGGCTGTGAGGAAACCTGAGGTAAACATTTTTCTTCCCAGCTGTTACTGTGGATACGAGGTCCCAGAGACCATCCCCAAACAATTCCTCACCCTTATAAGGCAGAATCTCCATGTGCCTTTTAAAGGCAGCATCACCTGTCCACTGCCGGGTCTCTAATGCAGCAGCACTATTTATGCTGAGGCAAATGCAGGTCTCAGTATAGTACCTGAGTGTGTATATACAGACTTCAGGATAGCCTCCTGCTTTTTATCAGCAGGCTCCTTCAAAGTGGCCGTATCCCAAGACGGCAGTGCCACCTTTTTTGACAAACGTGTGAGCGCCTTATCCACCCTAGGGGATATCTCCCAACGTGACCTATCCTCTGGCGGGAAAGGGTACGCCAGCAGTAACTTTTTAGAAATTACCATTTTCTTATCAGGGGAACCCACGCTCTTTACACACTTCATTCACTCATCTGATGGGGGAATAAAACACTGGCTGCTTTTTCTCCCCAAACATAAAACCCCTTTTATGTGGTACATGGGTTCATGTCAGAAATGTGTAACACATTTTTCATTGCCGAGATCATGCAACGGATGTTCCTAGTGGATTGTGTATATGTCTCAACCTCGTCGACACTGGAGTCAGATTCCGTGCCGACATCTGTGTCTGCCATCTGAGGTAACGGGCGTTTTTTGAGCCCCTGATGGCCTTTGAGACGCCTGGGCAGGCGCGGGCTGAGAAGCCGGCTGTCCCACAGCTGTTACGTCATCCAGCCTTTTATGTAAGGAGTTGACATTGTCGGTTAATACCTTCCACCTATCCATCCACTCTGGTGTCGGCCCCACAGGGGGCGACATCCCATTTATCGGCCTCTGCTCCGCCTCCACCTAACCTTCCTCATCCAACATGTCGACACAGCCGTACCGACACACCGCACACACACAGGGAATGCTCTGACTGAGGACAGGACCCCACAAAGTCCTTTGGGGAGACAGAGAGAGTGTATGCCAGCACACACCAGAGCGCTATATAATGCAGGGATTAACACTATAACTGAGTGATTTTTCCCCCAATAGCTGCTTGTATACACATATTGCGCCTAAATTTAGTGTCCCCCCTCTCTTTTTAACCCTTTGAGCCTGAAAACTACAGGGGAGAGCCTGGGGAGCTGTCTTCCAGCTACACTGTGAAGAAAAAATGGCGCCAGTGTGCTGAGGGAGATAGCCACGCCCCTTTTTCGGATTTTTTTTTTATGGATTCTGGCAGGGGTAATTTATCACATATATAGCCCTGGGACTATATATTGTGATGATTTGCCAGCCAAGGAGTATTATATTGCCCTCAGGGCGCCCCCCCCCCCCCCCAGCGCCCTGCACCCATCAGTGACCGGAGTGTGAGGTGTGCATGAGGAGCAATGGCGCACAGCTGCAGTGCTGTGCGCTACCTTGTTGAAGACAGAAGTCTTCTGCCGCCGATTTTCCGGAACACTTCTTGCTTCTGGCTCTGTAAGGGGGGCGGCGGCGCGGCTCCGGGACCGAACATCGAGGTCGGGTCCTGTGCTCGATCCCTCTGGAGCTAATGGTGTCCAGTAGCCTAAGAAGCCCAAGCTACCACCAGTTAGGTAGGTTCGCTTCTTCTCCCATTAGTCCCTCGCTGCAGTGAGTCTGTTGCCAGCAGATCTCACTGTAAAATAAAAAACCTAAAATATACTTTCTTTCTAGGAGCTCAGGAGAGCCCCTAGTGTGCATCCAGCTCAGCCGGGCACAAGATTCTAACTGAGGTCTGGAGGAGGGTCATAGTGGGAGGAGCCAGTGCACACCAGGTAGTCCTAAAGCTTTCTTTAGTTGTGCCCAGTCTCCTGCGGAGCCGCTATTCCCCATGGTCCTTACGGAGTCCCAGCATCCACTTAGGACGTCAGAGAAATAGTATTGTGAGGTGTTCAGAATAGACTGGAAATGAGTGGAAATTGTGGTTATTGAGGTTAATAATACTATAGGATCAAAATTACCCCCAAATTCTATGATTTAAGCTGTTTTTGAGGGGTTTTGAAAAAAAAAAAAAAAAACACCCGAATCCAAAACACATCCGAATCCGACAAAAAATTTTCAGGGAGGTTTTGCCAAAACGCATCCAAATCCAAAACACGGCCGCGGAACTGAATCCAAAACACAAAACCCGAAAAATGTCCGGTGCACATCTCTACTTATATTATCCTTCCACAACCTGTTTTTTCCCATCTCTACACCTTCTTGCATTAGTGCGTAACAAGTCTCACCATGTAGCTCATATATTCCCAGTGGTTTTCTTAGGGTACACAATGGTACAGCGTACTAGCTTCTTTTCTTCTGAAAACAGGAAACAGGAAGCTGTTCTACCATCATCAGTGATATTTTGATACTCTTACCTGGAAGTTTTGTCTCCAGTCTCCAATTCAGCTACTTCATAGACTGGGAGACACATTTCTAGCAAGCCAGAGGCTAGTTTAAATGACTTCCATAGTACGGTTTCCTTTATTCATAGAACAAAATGCAATGATTCTTCCTTACAGCATCTCATACTCTCCCCGACTGGTATTATTCCATTACCAACCACTCCCCCATTGTATTTGGCTGCCTAGCTCTACTGACGGAATACATACTATTTACTGGTGGTCAGAATCCCAGCAGCGCTAAGAGTCCCCTTGCGGGTTTGGTGGCTTGCTGCGCTCATCACAGGATTTATTCCCACTCTATGGGTGTCATGGACACCCACAAGTGGGAATAGCCTTGTTGCGCCAGGATTCCGGCGTCTGTATCCTGAACATCAGGTTCCCGACAGTCGACATTTTAACTGCAACCCCTCCTGACACGTCTCCTCTGTAATAAGCAGATACCTATTAAACCGGGAGTGGTATGTTAGGTAGATAAGACTTAGGTCAACAGTGTCTAGGTCGACCACTATTGGTCGACAGTAAGTAGGTCGACATGGTTTCTAGGTCGACAGGGACTCCATTTTAATCCCATCATGGGATACTGCATCATGTATGTTATGTAACTGGTATACATTTTAATGAATTGCTACCAACTGTCTTTTACCGTGAACTGAAATATATTTTAATGTCCAGTCTATTTCTGGACTCCCTGTACTAGTAGAACCAAACATCTCTGCCCGCTAATAATGAGACACATGGGGAGATGTACCAAGCCTTGGAAAGTGATAAAGTTAAGAGTGATAAAGTAACAGCCAATCAGCTCCTAAATGCCATGTTACAAGTTATGTTTGGGAAAAAAAACAGCTAGGAGATGATTGGCCGGTACCTTATCACTCTCCAATGCTTAGAACATCTTGTAAAATTGCTGGAAGACACCAGACTGTCAGAAATAGTTTTGTTTTTTCATTCAGAAATGTACATTAAAAATGATGTCCATTTGGAGAAACTATTAAGAAACAAGGTCACAATAGTTGCACATTCCTTCTTTCCTTATGATATAAACGTTGTTGCTATATACTATAGCCTTGATGAGTTTTGCGGGCAGTCCCCATTTATGGCATCCAAAAGGGATAAAACCACTAAGATTAAGGTCATTGGCCATGGTGGCCAAATTAGGCTTTAACCTTACCCAATTGGAGGTTGAATGGACAGTGTATGTATCTAGCTGGGGTAAGCTTATTCAGTTCTGTAGTTGTGAGCAGATTGGCTGTACAACTCAAAACTAACCATGGGGGTCATTCAGAGTTGTTCGCTCGCTAGCAGATTTTAGCAGCATTGCACACGCTAGGCCGCCACCCTCTGGGAGTGTATCTTAGCTTAGCAGAATTGCGAACGAAAGATTAGCAGAATTGCGATTAGAAAATTCTTAGCAGTTTCTAAGTAGCTCGAGACTTACTCCTACACTGCGATCAGCTCAGCCCGTTTCGTTCCTGGTTTGACGTCACAAACACGCCCTGCGTTCGGCCTGCCACTCCCCCGTTTCTCCAGACACTCCCGCGTTTTATCCTGGCACATCTGCGTTTTTCCGCACACTCCCAGAAACCGGTCAGTTTCCGCCCAGAAACACCCACTTCCTGTCAATCACACTACGATCACTTCAACGATGGAAATTCTTCGTTCGGACGTGAGTAAATCTACTAAGTTTTGTGCTAAAATACTTAGCGCATGCGCACTGCGTACCATGCGCATTTTCGCCTTAATCGCACCGCTGCAAAAATCGGCAACGAGCGAACAACTCGGAATGACCCCCATATATCCCATCCTCTACGGGAATAAAAGGCCTTTAATCACATGAAACGTCTCTTGGAATATTTTGGTCAAAGCCTAAACATACATTTAATGTAGGGACAAAATGTACAATTGTAATGCAGTAACCCAGCTTAATACTAATATGGATGGCAGAAATGTTCTTTTGTTTAACGCTAGAATTCACAGGAGAAAATGGTGTACGGTTAGACTTTTGGTCCTTGGTGTCAGAAGTCTTGGCCATTGGCTGTGACAAAGCCACAAAATCGGCAGACTAGAAGGGCATGTATTTTTTTGGGGGGGTTTTGCAGTCAAATGTTTCTGTAACTGTAAAATCAGTGAGTATTCGGAGACAGAACTGCTCAAGCCACAGCCACTTTCACAGGCATGGCAATTACCACATGGAAGGGTTTGGTGAGCTACAGAGTATACTGACATAAAAGTTGATGTCTTCTTTTACAAATCATACATGTTTAGTTATAGGTCCATTCACTGATCTATTCAGCTATGCTGCTACAGATGTGTCCACGCACATCTAGCCTCCCTGCACGTTAAACAGCCCTTTTAGTCATGCCATGCAGTGGAATGACTCCGTAATGCCAAGCGTCGCTACATGCAACTTTTTTCATTAACATGAGTCTTATTATCAAAATGATGCGAATACGTCGCAAAAACAGTTTATGCGGATTAAAATAATATGTGACATGCCTATATTCTGTGTGCAACCGTGGCCGAATCTGCATACAAAATGCAACATTACAGAGTTTTCCTAGAAAACACTAACGTAGCATTTCATATGCAGTTACAGCCGCAGCCGCACATAGAATATAGGCATGCCGCATCGCAGATTAATCAGCAGAGTCTGCTTGCGTGTCCTTTTAGCATAGTGATGCGGAAAAAACACATTTTTGGAGAAAAGAAAAAAAAAGAAGCTCAACACTAACGGAGTTGCACCAGACCCGTCATCTCGCTCACACCAGGTATCTCCCACTACGGGGCTTATTGAGGCAAGATGTATGAGGACTATAATTAACATAATTAGGAAAATGCTCATTTACATTTTATTTTTATTTTTTTATTATTATTATTTATCACACATGCAAACAAAACAAAAAATAAGATTTTACTTACCGATAAATCTATTTCTCGTAGTCCGTAGTGGATGCTGGGACTCCGTAAGGACCATGGGGGATAGCGGCTCCGCAGGAGACAGGACACAAGAATAAAAGCTTTAGGATCAGGTGGTGTGCACTGGCTCCTCCCCCTATGACCCTCCTCCAAGCCTCAGTTAGGATACTGTGCCCGGACGAGCGTACATAATCAGGAAGGATATTGAATCCCGGGTAAGACTCATACCAGCCACACCAATCACACCGTACAACTTGTGATCTGAACCCAGTTAACAGTATGATAACAACGAAGGAGCCTCTGAAAAGATGGCTCACAACAACAATAACCCGATTTAGTTAACAATAACTATGTACAAGTATTGCAGACAATCCGCACTTGGGATGGGCGCCCAGCATCCACTACGGACTACGAGAAATAGATTTATCGGTAAGTAAAATCTTATTTTCTCTGACGTCCTAGTGGATGCTGGGACTCCGTAAGGACCATGGGGATTATACCAAAGCTCCCAAACGGGCGGGAGAGTGCGGATGACTCTGCAGCACCGAATGAGAGAACTCCAGGTCCTCCTCAGCCAGGGTATCAAATTTGTAGAATTTAGCAAACGTGTTTGCCCCTGACCAAGTAGCTGCTCGGCAAAGTTGTAAAGCCGAGACCCCTTGGGCAGCCGCCCAAGATGAGCCCACTTTCCTTGTGGAATGGGCTTTTACAGATTTTGGCTGTGGCAGGCCTGCCACAGAATGTGCAAGCTGAATTGTACTACAAATCCAACGAGCAATAGTCTGCTTAGAAGCAGGAGCACCCAGCTTGTTGGGTGCATACAGGATAAACAGCGAGTCAGACTTTCTGACTCCAGCCGTCCTGGAAACATATATTTTCAGGGCCCTGACAACGTCAAGTAACTTGGAGTCCTCCAAGTCCCTAGTAGCCGCAGGCACCACAATAGGTTGGTTCATGTGAAAAGCAGAAACCACCTTAGGGAGAAATTGAGGACGAGTCCTCAATTCTGCCCTGTCAGAATGAAAAATTAAGTAAGGGCTTTTATATGATAAAGCCGCCAATTCTGACACACGCCTGGCTGAAGCGAGGGCTAACAGCATCGTCACCTTCCATGTGAGATATTTTAAGTCCACAGTGGTGAGTGGTTCAAACCAATGTGACTTAAGGAACCTCAAAACAACATTGAGATCCCAAAGGTGCCACTGGAGGCACAAAAGGAGGTTGTATATGCAGTACCCCTTTTACAAATGTCTGAACTTCAGGTACTGAAGCCAGTTCTTTCTGGAAGAAAATCGACAGGGCCGAAATTTGAACCTTAATGGACCCTAATTTTAGGCCCATAGACAGTCCTGTTTGCAGGAAATGGAGGAAACGACCCAGTTGAAATTCCTCTGTAGGGGCCTTCTTGGCCTCACACCACGCAACATATTTTCGCCAAATGCGGTGATAATGTTTTGCGGTTACATCCTTCCTGGCTTTGACCAGGGTAGGGATGACTTCATCTGGAATGCCTTTTTCCTTCAGGATCCGGCGTTCAACCGCCATGCCGTCAAACGCAGCCGCGGTAAGTCTTGGAACAGACAAGGCCCCTGCTGGAGCAGGTCCTTTCTTAGAGGTAGAGGCCACGGGTCTTCCGTGAGCATCTCTTGAAGTTCCGGGTACCAAGTCCTTCTTGGCCAATCCGGAACCACGAGTATCGTTCTTACTCCTCTCCTTCTTATGATTCTCAGTACTTTTGGTATGAGAGGCAGAGGAGGGAACACATACACTGACTGGTACACCCACGGTGTCACCAGAGTGTCCACCGCTATTGCCTGAGGGTCCCTTGACCTGGCGCAATATCTGTCTAGTTTTTTGTTTAGACGTGACGCCATCATGTCCACCTTTGGTTTTTCCCAACGGTTTACAATCAGGTGGAAGACTTCTGGGTGAAGTCCCCACTCTCCCGGGTGAAGGTCGTGTCTGCTGAGGAAGTCTGCTTCCCAGTTGTCCACTCCCGGAATGAACACTGCTGACAGTGCTATCACATGATTTTCCGCCCAGCGAAGAATCCTTGCAGCTTCTGCCATTGCCCTCCTGCTTCTCGTGCCGCCCTGTCTGTTTACGTGGGCGACTGACGTGATGTTGTCCGATTGGATCAATACCGCCTGACCCTGAAGCAGGGGTTTCGCTTGACTTAGGGCATTGTAAATGGCCCTTAGTTCCAGAATGTTTATATGAAGAGATGTTTCCATGCTTGACCACAAGCCCTGGAAATTTTTTCCCTGTGTGACTGCCCCCCAGCCTCTCAGGCTGGCGTCCGTGGTCACCAGGACCCAATCCTGAATGCCAAATCTGCGGCCCTCTAGTAGATGAGCACTCTGCAGCCACCACAGAAGAGACACCCTTGTCCTTGTCGACAGGGTTATCCGCTGATGCATCTGAAGATGCGATCCGGACCATTTGTCCAGTAGATCCCACTGAAACGTTCTTGCATGGAATCTTCTGAATGGAATTGCTTCGTAAGAAGCCACCATTTTTCCCAGGACCCTCGTGCACTGATGCACTGACACCTGGCCTGGTTTTAGGAGGTTCCTGACTAGCTCGGATAACTCCCTGGCCTTCTCCTCCGGGAGAAACACCTTTTTCTGGACTGTGTCCAGAATCATTCCTAGGAACAGTAGACGTGTCGTTGGAATCAGCTGCGATTTTGGAATATTTAGGATCCACCCGTGCTGACGTAACACTACCTGAGATAGTGCTACTCCGACTTCTAACTGTTCCCTGGACCTTGCCCTTATCAGGAGATCGTCCAAGTAAGGGATAATTAAGATGCCTTTTCTTCGAAGAAGAATCATCATTTCGGCCATTACCTTGGTAAAGACCCGAGGTGCCGTGGACAACCCAAACGGCAGCGTCTGAAACTGATAATGACAGTTTTGTACTACAAACCTGAGGTACCCTTGGTGAGACGGGTAGATTGGGACGTGGAGATAAGCATCCTTGATGTCCAGAGACACCATATAGTCCCCTTCTTCCAGGTTTGCTATCACCGCTCTGAGTGATTCCATCTTGAATTTGAACCTCTTTATGTAAGTGTTCAGGGATTTCAGATTTAAAATTGGTCTCACCGAGCCGTCCGGCTTCGGTACCACAAACAGCGTGGAATAATACCCCTTTCCCTGTTGTAGGAGGGGTACCTTGATTATCACCTGCTGGGAATACAGCTTGTGAATGGCTTCCAAAACTGCCTCCCTGTCGGAGGGAGACTTTGGTAGAGCAGACTTCAGGAACCGGCGAGGGGGAAACGCCTCGAATTCCAGTTTGTACCCCTGCGATACCACCTGTAGAATCCAGGCGTCCACTTGCGAGTGAGCCCACTGCGCGTTGAAATTCTTGAGACGGGCCCCCACCATGTCTGAGTCTGCTTGTAAAGCCCCAGCGTCATGCTGAAGACTTGGCAGAAGCAGGGGAGGGCTTCTGCTCCTGGGAAGCGGCTGCATGGTGCAGTCTTTTTCCCCTTCCTCTGCCCCGGGGCAGGAAGGAATGGCCTTTAGCTCGCTTGTACTTATGGGAACGAAAGGACTGAGTTTGAAAAGACGGTGTCTTTTTCTGCTGATGTGAAGTGACCTGGGGTAAAAAGGTGGATTTTCCAGCCGTTGCCGTGGCCACCAGGTCCGATAGACCAGCCCCAAATAACTCCTCCCCTTTATACGGCAATACTTCCATATGTCGTTTGGAATCCGCATCTCCTGACCACTGTCGCGTCCATAACGCTCTTCTGGCAGAAATGGACATAGCACTTACTCTTGATGCCAGGGTGCAAATATCCCTCTGTGCATCACGCATATATAGTAATGCATCCTTCAAATGCTCTATAGTTAACAGTATATTGTCCCTATCCAGGGTATCAATATTTTCAGTCAGGGAATCCGACCACGCGACGCCAGCACTGCACATCCAGGCTGAAGCGATTGCTGGTCGCAGTATAACACCAGTATGTGTGTATATACTTTTAAGAATATTTTCCAGCCTTCTATCTGCTGGTTCTTTGAGGGTGGCCGTATCAGGAGACGGTAACGCTACTTGTTTTGATAAACGTGTGAGCGCCTTATCTACCCTAGGGGGTGTTTCCCAACGTGTCCTAACCTCTAACGGGAAAGGATATAGTGCCAATAATTTTTTAGAAATTAGCAGTTTTTTGTCGGGGGAAACCCACGCTTTATCACACACCTCATTTAACTCATCTGACTCAGGGAAAACTATTGGTAGTTTTTTCACACCCCACATAATACCCTTCTTTGTGGTACTTGTAGTGTCAGAAATGTTCAATGCTTCCTTCATTGCCGTGATCATGTAACGTGTGGCCCTACTGGACATTACGTTTGTCTCCTCACCGTCGACACTAGACTCAGTATCTGTGTCTGGGTCTGTGTCGACCCACTGAGGTAACGGGCGTTTTAGGGCCCCTGACGGTGTCTGAGACGCCTGGACAGGCACTAATTGATTTGCCGGCTGTCTCATGTCATCAACCGTTCTTTGCAAAGTGCTGACATTATCACTTAATTCTTTAAATACGATCATCCAGTCAGGTGTCGACTCCCTAGGAGGTGACATCACTAACCCAGGCAATTGCTCAGCCTCCACATCATTTTACTCCTCATACATGTCGACACACACGTACCGACACACAGCACACACACCGGGAATGCTCTGATAGAGGACAGGACCCCACAAGCCCTTTGGAGAGACAGAGGGAGAGTCTGCCAGCACACACCAAGCGCTATATATATATACAGGGATAACCTTATATAAGTGTTATTCCCTTATAGCTGCTGTATAGTTTTTAGCTGCCAATAGTGCCCCCCCTTCTCTTTTTTACCCTGATTCAGTAGCAAGTCTGCAGGGGAGAGTCAGGGAGCCGTCCTTCCAGCGGAGCTGTGAGGGAAAATGGCGCTTGTGTGCTGAGGAGATAGGCTCCGCCCCTTCACGACGTCCTTATCTCCCGCTTTTTCTGTAAAAAATGGCAGGGGTTAAAATACATCCATATAGCCCAAGAGCTATATGTGATGTATTCTTTAGCCAACCTAAGGTATTATCTGTTATATTGCGTCTCAGGGCGCTCCCCCCCAGCGCCCTGCACCCTCAGTGACCGGAGTGTGAAGTGTGCTGAGAGCAATGGCGCACAGCTGCGGTGCTGTGCGCTACCTTAGTCTGAAGACAGGATCGTCTTCTGCCGCCGATTTCACCGGACCTCTTCACTCTTCTGGCTCTGTAAGGGGGCCGGCGGCGCGGCTCCGGGACCCATCCAGGCTGAACCTGTGATCGTCCCTCTGGAGCGAATGTCCAGTAGCCTAAGAAACCCGATCCACTCTGCACGCAGGTGAGTCCGTTTCTTCTCCCCTTAGTCCCACGATGCAGTGAGCCTGTTGCCAGCAGGACTCACTGAAAATAAAAAAACCTAAAATATACTTTTATTCTAAGCAGCTCAGGAGAGCCACCTAGCCTGCACCCTTCTCGTTCGGGCACAAAAATCTAACTGAGGCTTGGAGGAGGGTCATAGGGGGAGGAGCCAGTGCACACCACCTGATCCTAAAGCTTTTATTCTTGTGCCCTGTCTCCTGCGGAGCCGCTATCCCCCATGGTCCTTACGGAGTCCCAGCATCCACTAGGACGTCAGAGAAAAAAAAATACTGTGGTCCCAACCAAAACCTGAAAATGTGTGCAATGCACACTCTGACTTGCAGATAAGTCATGGAAATAGATGCAAGTTGCTGCCACTACCATAAATAAATTCTGCTGCTGTCAACTCTGCAAAGCAGTCTGTTCTTTCCTAGCTACCAATATACATTTTACAAGATAACTTAACATACTGTATATGGATTAATGCACCTCCTTTTAAACTACAAGCAAGAAAATGTTACAATGCACATTAAAATCCCACTGCACAAAAAATTATCTGCAAAACAGCTACTGTGCAAGCTGGAAAGTCGACCACACTTAGGTCAACATTGTCTAGGTCGACCACTATTGGTCGACAGTAACTAGGTCGACAGGGTTGCTACAGTAGGTTGACATGTTCTAGGTCGACAGGCCAAAAGGTCGACATGAGGTGTTTTTTATGTTTTTTTTGGTGTCGTTTTCTCGGTGCAGTTACTGGGAACCCCAATTGGTGCACGTGTCCCCTCGCAAAAGAAAAGAAATTGTGAAAAACTCATGTCGACCGTTTGACCTGTCGACCTAGAACATGTCAAGCTAGAGACCCTGTCGACTTAGAAATCCTGTCGACCAATAGTGGTCGACCTACAGACCGGACACCGTTGGATATGCAGCACTAAAAGGACAACAAAAAGCTTTCTGAGGATGACTAGGGGCCACAGCTGAGTGTACAGTAATAGAATATATTGTATTTTTAGTGCTTATTAAAAATGTAACCTAAACAACAACATAGATCATCCTTGAAGACAGCAGTGATTTGTAGGTCAATTATATTTAATTAGCAAACATTTGCCAAATAATACAATGTAATTCTGGGGATATACTGTGTATGTATATATGTATGTATGTATATATGTATATATGTATATATGTATGTATATATATATATATATATATATATATATATATATATACAGATATGCAATAGTATCAGGCGGCACTCACGGCATTGTGGATACTGATAAATAAACGGTCAGACTCCGTGTCAGTCTGACTGACACGGAGTCTGACCGTTTATTTATCAGTATCCACAATGCCGTGAGTGCCGCCTGATACTATTGCATATCTGTCTCTATTTTGGCTGTGAGGGCACCGGGCGCAGTACAAACCGTTTAGTGGAGTGCCGGACATTGTTTGTATATATATATATATATATATATATATATATATATATATATATATATATAAATAAAAAAACGTGAATAGAACTCTGTCATGCTATATCCATTTTTCTGGTCTTTGCAAAAAAGATCCCTTGAAACAACTGCTACTGTTGCTTAGGATGAATACAGGGGATCTGTATGAAAACCCGGCAGCCGCGAACCCGGCTGTCAGTATACCGACAGCAGGATCCCGGCCACCAGTATGCTCGCACTGCGGGCATGGTGTCTCGCTGCACTCTGCACAGGTTATATTCTCCCTCTATGGGTGTCATGGAAAGGCCTGTGGCACCGTGATTCCGGCGGCGGTATTTCACAGCTAGTCGGGATTCCTACATCAGCACTGTGACCTCCGGGATCCCAACTAGCGGTACTGGAACAGCTTACTGAATACAGTACCTAGATAGAATACACACATGCTGCAAATAATCATTCACTTTTACAATGAGGTGTAATATCCATATTTCAGAGCACTTACCTCTTCTAGAAGACGTGTTACAGCATCTATATCATTGTATGTTTTAGTCATCTGGCCCACTCGTTCAGCACATAAAACTGCAATGAGAAGTAAAGTAGCAATGAGCCTCATGAGTTACGTATATAGTAGAGGTTCTTCATACAAAAAATACAATACAGTATAAAAACTAATGCAGTAAGAAAACCAATGCATTTCACATTCCAGACTGTGGGGCAGATGTATTAAGCTTGGAGAAGGGATAAAGAAATGATAAAGCAGTGATAAGTGCTAGGTGATAACGCACCAGCCAATTAGCACCTGTCATTTTTCAGTACCTATAACGATTGGCTGAAGCGTCATCACCTTCAACTTATCACTTCTTTATCATTTCTCCAGGCTTAATACATCTGCCCCACAGTAAAAGGCAATAAATTACTTATTTGCAATTTAAAAAACTGGAATTAATGTAAGTGATTTGTAGCATCTCTACAGCTATTGTGCTATAAAGTCTTGGCATGCTCAACTAGCACACCTTTTAACCGTTCTAAAGAGGTCTACACCCAAACTTTAGTTGGTTAAGGTATAATAGGTCAACAGTGTCTAGGCAGACACCAAATGGTGGCGTGCACAAAGTTGACAGGTTCAAAAGGTTGACATATTAAAAGGTCGACATGAGTTTTTATGTTTATTGCAAATACAACCCCAATTACTCTACCGCTTTGCTTGCCATGCTTTGGCCAAGGTGCCTTGTTCCGCTGCGCTCGGCAACGGTTACCATTCCCAACTGTAGTCCACGTGGATGGTAAAGTATGAAAATATGTTGACCATATGCTGTGTCAACCATTGTCATGTCGACCATTTGAACATGTCGGCATTTTCACCATGTCCTCCATTTAGTGGGGACCTACTGACTCTTGACATATCATCCGGATACCACTTTAGTCAGAAAGTTATTTTAACAATACTGAATAACTTTCATATAAAGGGCTGTCCATTCTTCAGTGAAGCAGTGTATCTGGTAAGTTCACGGTAGAGATGTACTGCTCGGATTTTCCCAGCAAAATCAAATCTCAAAATGAGGCAGTCATCTTTTCCTGCCAAAACGTAAACTACCATGGACAAAGATGACGTTTTGTCTTGTTTCAAGGGGTTTTTGATGCGAAAATCCAAGTCAAATCTGAGCTGCACATCTCTAGTTAGCGGTAATGCTAAAATAACAGAATAGAACCCCAAATGCGGTCAGCTGCCCACATACACCTAAATAATCTACCATCTATACGGATAAAAAATCTGATCCTTCTTGAATGCCTTTTTATAAGGATAGTTATGGGGCAGACATGAGAAATAAAATCTGGGATTTAAAAAAAACAAACCACAGGTGAAAGAAAAAGCGCTTCCACCAAGACCACATTTATCTTTAAAATACCCCAAAAGATCTAGTTTGGTTGTATATGCTCACTAGCAGAGTAAAATCTAATGGAAAAGGTGGCAATGAATTAGTGCCAATGCAGCATCATACACCTGACTTCAGCAAAGCATAGCAAATAGCCTTATGCACTAGTCTGCACTAACCACCGACATTAAGCCCATGGCTGAGAGTTGGAGGTAAGGTATTTGTAGGAAGACTGTACACATTTGGATCAATTTTGCAGATCTAATTTTAAATACACATTTATTAGTATTGATGTAACACACCTCATCCCTATTATCAGTATGACGCATTGCACAGATAAAGACACAGAACACGCCTCACAGGTGTGGTGATTAACCCATTAATTTCAGCTCCCATCACTGGGAATCACCAACTCCTATTCCCCTGAAATTGACAAATTATCCTACTACAGTATACTGTATCTGTATTATGACCACATACTATGCACAGAGAAAACGGTTATTAACTTTTGCCTGTGTGGAATTCCCCCCCCCCCCCCCCAATTTAAGAAGAAAAAAATACTCCTGAGTTAACAGGCATTAAAACTAAAATTACATGATTTGGGGAGTTATTTAACTTGTGTGATATGTTACTCTAATTTCACCTTTTTAAACTTCTGTAACAAGATCATCCACTGTGTTCCTAAGTCATTATCAAACTACATGAAGTCTAGGAGAATTTGGAATATATATCATATTTAGCAGAATTAGTGCTAAATAATCAGATGGGATTAGTCTAGTAGTGTAACAAAATATTCATTACACATTGTAGCAAGAGGTATGAGAGTGAGAGAGAGAGAGAGAGAGAGAGAGAGAGAGCGAGAGAGAGAGAGAGAGAGAGAGAGAGCGCGAGCGAGAGAGAGAGAGAGAGCGAGAGAGAGAGCGCGCAAGGTGTCGTTTTATAGATTTTTACACAGCACGGATGGTGTAATGGTGAGCATTACTGCCTCACAGTGCTGAGGTTGTGGGTTCAATTCACCCATGGCTCTAACTGTGGAGTTTTAAATTTGCCCCATGCTGGTGTGGGTTCCCTCCAGGTACTCATATGGGATGACCAGTGGTGCAAGTAGAAAAAATGGCTTACGGGTACTGTGTGCGCGCGCCGAAGGCGCGCGCGCAAAAAAAATGGGTGTGGCCACATGCCACATGGGGCGTGCCCAAAGAAAATGGGGGCGTGATACACATATGGGGGAGGGGCAGATACACGTATGACCCCAATAGTGTCAGATACACGTTGCACCACAGTGCTAGATATACATTGCCCCACAGTGCCAGATACATATAACCCCACAGTGCCAGATACACATTGCCCCACAGTGCCAGATACACAAATGTCCCCAGAGTGCCAGATACACAAATGTCCCCAGAGTGTCAGATACACATTGCCTCACAGTGCCAGATACACATTGCCCCACAGTGCCAGATGCACATTGCCCCACAGTGCCAGATACACAAATGTCCCCAGAGTGCCAGATACACATTGCCCCACAGTGCCAGATACACATTGCCCCACAGTGCCAGATACACAAATGTCCCCAGAGTGCCAGATACACATTGCCCCACAGTGCCAGATGCACATTGCCCCACAGTGCCAGATGCACATTGCCCCACAGTGCCAGATGCACATTGCCCCACAGTGCCAGATACACATTGCCCCACAGTGCCAGATACAGAAATGCCCCCAGAGTGCCATACATTGCCTCACAGTGTCAGATACACATTGCCCCACAGTGCTAGATACACAAATGCCCCCACTGTGTCAGATATACATTGCCCCCCGTGCCAGATACAGAAATGCCCCTACAGTGCCAGATATGCCCCCAGTGCCAGATATCCTCCAGTGCCAGGTATACATGCCCCCCTGTGCCAGATATCCCCCAGTGCCAGGTATATATGCCCCCCTGTGCTAGATATGCCCCCAGTGCCAGATATCCCCCAGTGCCAGGTATACATGCCCCCCCAGTGCCAGATATCCCCCAGTGCCAGGTATACATGCCCCCCCAGTGCCAGATATCCCCAAGTGCCAGGTATACATGCCCCCCCAGTGCCAGATATCCCCAAGTGCCAGGTATAACATGCCCCCCCAGTGCCAGATATCCCCCAGTGCCAGGTATAACATGCCCCCCCAGTGCCAGATATCCCCCAGTGCCAGGTATACATGCCCCCCTGTGCCAGATATCCCCCAGTGCCAGGTATATATGCCTCCCTGTGCCAGATATGCCCCCAGTGCCAGGTATACATGCCCCCCTGTGCCAGATATCCCCCAGTGCCAGGTATATATGCCCCCCTGTGCCAGATATGCCCCCAGTGCCAGGTATATATGCCCCCCTGTGCCAGATATGCCCCCAGTGCCAGGTATACATGCCCCCCTGTGCCAGATATCCCCCAGTGCCAGGTATATATGCCCCCCTGTGCCAGATATGCCCCCAGTGCCAGGTATATATGCCCCCCTGTGCCAGATATGCCCCCAGTGCCAGGTATACATGCCCCCCCAGTGCCAGGTATAACATGCCCCCCTCCCCTACTCACCGCTGCCGTCGCTGTCCTCCTGTCTGTCATGTGAGGGAAGGAGAGTGCAGCCTGCGCCTCTCGTTCCCCTCAGTCTTCGGCGGGTGTCTCAGTTTAATTCAGCGCCGATCCGTGAGCCAATCAGAGCTCGCGGGTGCGAGCTCTGATTGGCTTACGGATCGGCGCTGAAGTAAACTGAAACACCCACCGGAGACTGAGGGGAACGAGAGGCGCAGGCTGCACTCTCCTGCCCTCACATCAGAGGCGTGTGCGGCGGTGCGGCGTGGGGGAGGGAGGGAAGGAAGAGGAGCGGCGGCCCGTCGGTGTGGGTACGGCGTACCCACGGCTAAATTCTTACGGGTACGCCGTACCCACCCGTACCCGCCCACTTGCACCACTGGGGATGACCCAGCATTGGTAAATGTGTATGCACTTGCCACATACTGCGTCCAGTCGATGGCGATGTTGGGCTGGGTACACATCGCTAAGTGTGTATCCAGCTTATATAATAATATACAGATACACTGTATGGATCATATTATACACTCCTATCCCAGGTCACGTTATGCAGACACCCCCTACCCATGTCAAAATATACAGACACCCCTTCCCCATGTCATAATATGCATACATACCTCCCCCCTATTTCATAATATACATACCTCCCCCCATGTCATAATATACACATATCTTCCCCTTATGTCATAATATGCTTACACAAATTTCCCCTATTATACAGGGACACCTTCCCTATGTAATAATCTTTATCAGCACTGAGAAATGTTATGTCAATTGGAAAGATTAGGTCCAGAGCCAGACTAAGATCCCAGGAGGCCTATTGGTTTGAGCCTCCTTTGTGTGTAAAAAGTGTATAGGGTGACCAGTGCTCCTTATTGCCCACTGAACCACAGGCAAAGAATGTGGGCCTGAGTCAGAGGTGTTTGGAGTTGTGCCCTGATGCGCAAAGTACCGACTATCGGTACTTTGCGCATTGGCAGGACCCGTTCAGTGCGGGACCTGTGTGTGCGAAAGTGGGTCCTGCTACATTACCATACAGCGCTATCACTGTGGCTTCCAAGGAAGCAGCAGCGATAGCAACTCCAACCACATCTGAATCAGGCCCAGTGTTGCCTGAAGGATAATCTGGCTATGCAGAAACTATATGGAAGTGAAGAGTATAGTAGTGTAGTACCAGTTGTGAATATAATGAATATACATTTTAGGGCAGTTTATAGATATTATACATTTTTCTATAGGTAGCAAGTAGTAGTAACTTGCAAGTACAACATACTGTAAAACAGGCAGTGGCCAATATACCCACCTACCAACCCCCAGATCACATACTGTCCAACTGAAAATTACCGTAAGTATTTGCAATAAATATATATGGAGCGAGGCTGAAAACATTGACACCGGCACATTTATCCATGGCGATTTTGTTGTCATAACAGCAATGCTATACTGTGCAATGCACGCACATATATTTACTTCTCTATTCACTTTCTTCTATAACATTTTGTTCTTCAAGAAATGTACGCGAGACCAAGTCTGCCTATTTTTAGGGATGATTAATAGATGGAACGTGTGATATCTAAATATAGGAAGGTAACCGCCCAAGCACTCCTTTCACCTGGAAAACACGGTAACTGTTATCACTTTAACTCCTGCAGGTACTGTACTCATTCCTTTACAGAACCTGCTACACAAGAATGGGTTTAATATGAGATGTTTGGTCATTCACCTTTACTAATTATTGGACCTATCATCTGTAATGGTGAAAGGATTGTCTTTGACCCATTGCTAATCCATCGGGGCATATTCAATTACCCGCTGTGTTTACTGCCCAGGTAAAGCTCTGGGTTTAACGGCCGGAGTGAATTAATTGTACATTTTCCAGCATGGTAAACCCACAGGTAGCACCGACTGTCCCAGAAGGAGTACTTTGATATGTTTTATTACTCACAGCTCCTGAGGCTGCAAGGAAATACCAGCATAAAGTGCACCCACCGGAGTTCAATATGTGGGGATACAGGGCTGATTGATACGTCCAGGCAGATAATATACCTGCACATTCATATTTCCAAAGTGTGGGGCATACAGGCGTCACTAACAAAAAATCTATTAAATAGGTGCTAAAAATGCTGCATAACTGGCCTAAAAAGAATGCAATAATGTTATACACAGTCCATTTTCATGCAGATACCACAGGAAAATATTTCTGCAGCCAATAAGTTATTTTTGCTTTGGAAAGACTTTCTACTTTCTAGTAGCTCTGGAATTTATGAAATTGTGTCTGCAAAAGCAGATTTTATCATAAACCAGAGAAGTGTGTAGTGTGGTATTGTGGTTCCCCTGGTGTTTAGGTCGCTATGAGATGTGCATAACATACAACTTCAGAACACTTCATGTACTCAGAGTACGTGATTTAATCATTACGCTGCAGTGACGCTGTATTTGAAAACTTTAAAAGCTGAAAAGAAGACAGACACCACCACAAACTGCCACAAAGTTCACAATAAACATAAAATGAATTTAATAACTAAAGTGAACTGACTATGTACTATGAATCAAAGATCATTTACCTTGGATTAATCAGCATTCCAGAAGCTGTGCTAAGATAACGTCTGGGTGTTGTCTGTAACCAAGGATCACACATAAAATGGGATGTTTCTATACCGTGAGGTACAAAGAAACAATTGTAGCTATACTTCCAACTTTCCCCTCACACTGTAACGTTTGGAATAAGTGCGTTTATTATGTATTCCCACACACACACACAAGCTTATTTCTGCAGAACTAATGCAGCGCAACATTGTAGTTACTGGCCGGGCAGCCTTCAGCTGCAGCATATATGGGGGTATATGCAATTGCGGTCGAATTCCCGAAATTGTCGAATTTCGGGAATTTTTCGCCCAAAAAAAAAAAATCGACAATGCAATTCAGTACTTTCCGACAAAAAAACGGACTTTCAAAATTCGGCTTTTTGAAATTTCGACTTTTGACAAATTCGACTTTTTTGCAATGATACACATGCTGCAATTCGACCAAAGTCTATTCAATTCAAGTTTGGAAATTCGACAACAGTGCTTTTAGACAGTAAATTCGTCATTTTCAATCCGCCACACTTTGGAGGGTGAAACCAATAAAAAAAAATTAAAACATGTTTTTTTTGGTGTTTTTTTTTTGGTAATAGCATATCTATTTATATTAGAAGGGATTAGGTACTTGGTTTGTCTTTTTTGGAGGCACAAGTATTATTTATATATTTTTAAAAATATATTTTTTTTTTTATAGCTGGAACGGTAAAATCAAGGAAAAAAATGGCGTGGGACCCCCTCCAAAGCATAACAAGCCTCGGGCTCTTCGAGCTGGTCCTGGTTCTAAAAATGCGGGGGAAAATTTGACAGGGGATCCCCCGTATTTTTAAAACCAGCACCGGGCTCTGCGCCTGATGCTGGTGCAAAAAATACGGGGGACAAAGAGTAGGGGTCCCCCGTATTTTATACACCAGCATCGGGCTCCACTAGCTGGACAGATAATGCCACAGCCGGGGGTCACTTTTATACAGCGCCCTGCGGCCGTGGCATTAAATATCCAACTAGTCACCCCTGGCCGGGGTACCCTGGGGGAGTGGGGACCCCTTCAATCAAGGGGTCCCCCCCCAGCCACCCAAGGGCCAGGGGTGAAGCCCGAGGCTGTCCCCCCCATCCAAGGGCTGCGGATGGGAGGCTGATAGCCTTGAGAAAAATGTCTGAATATTGTTTTTTTTCCAGTAGTACTACAAGTCCCAGCAAGCCTCCCCCGCAAGCTGGTACTTGGAGAACCACAAGTACCAGCATGCGGGAGAAAAACGGGCCCGCTGGTACCTGTAGTACTACTGGGAAAAAATACCCAAATAAAAACAGGACACACACACCGTGACAAGTACAACTTTATTACATACTGCCGACACACACATACTTACCTATGTTGACACGAAGCAGTCGGTCCTCTTCTCCAAGTAGAATCCACGGATACCTGAAAATAAAAGATAATTATACTCACCTTCCAGCGTCCAGAGATACATCCACGTCAAGAAAATAATCCAGGTACTTGGCAAAAAAAAAAAAACGCAATGACCCGATCCTGCGGACTGAAAGGGGTCCCATATTGACACATGAGACCCCTTTCCCCGAATGTGTCGGGACCCCACGTGACTCCTGTCACTGAGGTCCCTTCAGCCAATCAGGAAGCGCTACTACGTGGCGCTCACCTGATTGGCTGTGCGCTGTCTGTGCTGGGACAGCGCATCGCAAAGCCTCTCCATTATATTCAATGGTGGGAACTTTGCCGTCAGCAATTGGGTTACCCGCGGTCAGCCGCTGACCGGCGGGTGACCCCACCGCTAACCGCAAGGTTCCCACCATTGAAT